>NC_143048.1:30542500-30842500 GCF_057628025.1 Oncorhynchus mykiss
AAACGTGACTGGCGCAACTGTTCTAGGGAACTATGGTAAGCTTCATAATGTTAAATAATGTGACAGGTGAAATGAAGAACGCAATTTGCTTTATCTCCTAACGTATTGCACAAGTAGCTACAAATATTAAAATGTATTTAAAAACTTGTTATATTGAGCCTGAGTCCTTAGTGGTGAATTTCCACAACAAACTTCAAATAAATAGTTTTGACGGCATTCAAAAACCATCCCTTGAATTTTTCCAAATATCCCAGGATACGGTAAATAAAATAAAATAAAACTTGATTTGCCACATGCGCCGTATACAACAAGTGTAGACTTTACTGTGAAATGCTTACTTACAAGCCTTTAACCAACAGTGCAGTTCAAGAAGATGGCCCAAGCCTATCACTACTGACATTTCCTTTTGTTTGTCTCTAATTAGCCGCCTCTCCCGTCAGTGGCGACTGCATCTTCCAATCAGCTCGCTCATTATCCAGAGTTCAGTTCATATCAGGGTTTTCATCAAATGAAGGTGGTGTGTGACAGTTCAATCTCACCCAGATGGGGACTGACGTTAGCTAGTTCGCACCTGGGAAGAGATGAGTCTATCACAATGGAGTATTTTATTTTATAGTGCAGAATAAAAGACAGTACTGATCAGAAGTCAGAGCAGCTGAGTTAAATGGAGGATTGTCCTGTTGGCTGACTGAAATGCCACACTGTTCCCTCTGTGACTTTGTATCTGTGTGTCTGTCTCAGTTCTGGATGTCTGCTCTGGCCACCACCATTCCTGTGCCATGTGGAGCCTTCATGCCCGTCTTCGTCATTGGTAAGAGAAGTGTGTGTGTGTGTTTCAGCAATAATGTTTACCCTGGGAACATGCTATGCTATGCAGTCTTGTGAGTGTCTGTGTACCAGTATGTTACGCTCTCATTAAATGTGTGTGTGTGTGTGTGTGTGTGTGTGTGTGTGTGTGTGTGTGTGTGTGTGTGTGTGTGTGTGTGTGTGTGTGTGTGTGTGTGTGTGTGTGTGTGCTAGGGGCAGCGTTTGGCCGTCTGGTCGGGGAGAGCATGGCTGCCTGGTTCCCTGATGGCATCCACTCTGATGGCACCATCTACCCCATAGTGCCAGGAGGGTACGCCGTTGTGGGTGAGTTACTGTAGACACACAGACACACACACACAAACAAAGACAAAGTTTTAACAAGATTAACAATACCTATTCAAGACTAGACACATCTAGACACCATTATTGTAACAATTAGGAACTAGAAAGCCAGATACAATAAGACACTGCTAGACCCAGTAGTAATATTAAGACATTTATGTCAAAGGTAAAAACTAAATGATGCGCTTTAGAAGTCCCCTTTGGCAAGATGTCCTTTAATGTTGTTGCTATGAGTGATATTGCTGTTAGCGTTGTTGTTGACGGTTGTGCTGATTATGCTGTTGTTCAGTGTAGGGGTTGATGTCAACTGTGTTTGTGTCTAATGGGTGCTGATGTTGTTGACTCATCTCTAACTCAGCTTTCTGTCTCTCTGATGTTCCCTCTCTTTAATCTCAGCATGGCTTCATTTACCCTCTCATTGTCTTTCTCTCTCAAATCAAATGAAATCGCGCTCTCTTTCGTCACTCCATCCTTATGTTAGGAATAATCAACCTTCTCTCTCTCCTCTATCACTGCTGCCCACTCTCTCCACTCCTTCTTCTTCCTCTCATTATATCCACTCACCTCTTTTTCTTTGTTCAATAACGGTTACAAAATATTGAAGATGTTTAAAATGTTTAACTTTTTAAACTTTTTTATCTTTGACCTTGTGTGGTACAGTCATCTCGCCCATCCCTAATCCATCCCTCCCTTCCCCTCTCCTCCCTCCCTCCCCTCTCCTCCCTCCCTCCTTCCCTCCCTTCTCATCCCTCCCCCCCTTCGCCCCTCCTCACTTTGTTGTTCCAGTATTATTGATGAAGGCTCAGTATAGAGTTGAGGGCATGAGATGTATTATTGCACTGATATTACTTTACTAATGTCAATGGACAGTGACCTTTATCTGTACCCATTCCTTCCTCTCCTGCTCTCTTCCTTTCTTCCTCTCATCCTCTCTTCTCTCCTCCCCCCTCCCTTCCTCTCCTCATCTCCCAGGTGCGGCAGCCCTGTCTGGAGCGGTGACCCACACGGTGTCGACAGCGGTCATTGTGTTTGAGCTGACGGGTCAGATCAGCCACATCCTGCCGGTGATGATAGCGGTAATACTGGCCAACGCCGTGGCCCAGTCCCTCCAGCCCTCGCTATATGACTCCATCATCAGGATCAAGAAACTACCCTACCTCCCTGAGCTGGGCTGGGGACACCACGAGTACGTAGGATTACACTTCTATCTATCAATCTATCTACGTTAACTGTCTATCTTTGTTAACTATCAATCTATCTACGTTAACTATCTATCTATCTAAGTTAATAATATCTTCTTATGGATCAAATCTTGTTAGCGGGATCGTTTTGACAACATCCGGTGAAATGGCAGAGCTCCAAATTCAAATTAAATTATTAAAAATATTTAACTTTCATAAAATCACAAGTGCAATACACCAAAATGAAGCTTAATTTCTTGAAATAATGTCAGATTTCAAAAAGGCTTTACGGCGAAAGCAAACCATGCTATTATCTGAGGACAGCACCCCATCATACAAACACATGACAATCATATTTCAACCCGCCAACAAAACTCAGAAATAACGATATAATTCATGCCTTAACTTTGAAGATCTTCTCCTGTTGGCACTCCAATATGTCCTAGAAACATCACAAATGGTCCTTTTGTTCAATTCATTCCGTCGTTATATCCCCAAAATGTCAATTTATTTGGCGCGTTTGATTCAGAAAAACACCGGTTCCAACTCGCCCAACATGACTACAAATGATCTAATATGTTACCTGTAAACTTGGTCCACATATTTCAAACAACTTTCCTAATCCAACTTTAGATATTTAAAACGTAAATAATAAATCAAATTTAAGACAGGATAAACTGTGTTCAATAGCGGATAAAATGAAAGTGGAGCGAGCTTCAGGTCGCGCGCCCCAAACAAAACAGTCCACTTGGCTCGACTCCCAGAAAGGAAAGGTTACTTCTTCATTTCTCAAAGGAAAAACATCAACCCATTTCTAAAGAATGTTGACATCTAGTGGAAGCCATAGGAACTGCAACCAGATGCCTCATAAATCTAGTATCCCATAGAAAAGTAATTGAAAACACAGTCATCTCAAAAAATACAATTCCTGGATGGTTTGTCCTGCCAAATGTATTTATTTTTACATTTTATTTAATCTTTATTTAACCAGGTAGGCTAGTTGAGAACAAGTTCTCATTTGCAACTGCGACCTGGCCAAGATAAAGCATAGCAGTGTGAACAGACAACACAGAGTTACACATGGAGTAAACAATATACAAGTCAATAACACAGTAGAAAAAAAAGAGAGTCTATATACATCGTTTGCAAACGGCATGAGGAGGTAGGCGAATAATAAAAAATTTGCAGATTAACACTGGAGTGATAAATGATCAGATGGTCATGTACAGGTAGAGATATTGGTGTGCAAAAGAGCAGAAAAGTAAATAAATATAAACAGTATGGGGATGAGGTAGGTAAAATTGGGTGGGCTATTTACCGATAGACTATGTACAGCTGCAGCGATCGGTTAGCTGCTCAGATAGCAGATGTTTGAAGTTGGTGAGGGAGATAAAAGTCTCCAACTTCAGCGATTTTTGCAATTCGTTCCAGTCACAGGCAGCAGAGAACTGGAACGAAAGGCGGCCAAATGAGGTGTTGGCTTTAGGGATGATCAGTGAGATACACCTGCTGGAGCGCGTGCTACGGGTGGGTGTTGCCATCGTGACCAGTGAACTGAGATAAGGCGGAGCTTTACCTAGCATGGACTTGTAGATGACCTGGAGCCAGTGGGTCTGGCGACGAATATGTAGCGAGGGCCAGCCGACTAGAGCATACAGGTCGCAGTGGTGGGTGGTATAAGGTGCTTTAGTAACAAAACGGATGGCACTGTGATAAACTGCATCCAGTTTGCTGAGTAGAGTATTGGAAGCCATTTTGTAGATGACATCGCCGAAGTCAAGGATTGGTAGGATAGTCAGTTTTAATAGGGTAAGTTTGGCGGCGTGAGTGAAGGAGGCTTTGTTACGGAATAGAAAGCCAACTCTAGATTTGATTTTAGATTGGAGATGTTTGATATGAGTCTGGAAGGAGAGTTTACAGTCTAGCCACCTAGGTACTTATAGATGTCCACATATTCTAGGTCGGAACCATCCAGGGTGGTGATGCTAGTCGGGCGTGCGGGTGCAGGCAGCGAACGGTTGAAAAGCATGCATTTGGTTTTACTAGCGTTTAAGAGCAGTTGTAGGCCACGGAAGGAATGTTGTATGGCATTGAACCTCGTTTGGAGGTTAGATAGCACAGTGTCCAGGGATGGGACGGAAGTATACAGAATGGTGTCGTCTGCGTAGAGGTGGATCAGGGAATCGCCCGCAGCAAGAGCAACATCATTGATATATACAGAGAAAATAGTCGGCCCGAGAATTGAACCCTGTGGCACCCCCATAGAGACTGCCAGAGGACCGGACAGCATGCCATCCGATTTGACACACTGAACTCTGTCTGCAAAGTAGTTGGTGAACCAGGCAAGGCAGTCATTAGAAAAACCGAGGCTACTGAGTCTGCCGATAAGAATATGGTGATTGACAGAGTCGAAAGCCTTGGCCAGGTACAGTACTGTCTTTTATCGGTGCCGGTTATGATATTGTTTAGTACCTTGAGCGTGGCTGAGGTGCACCCGTGACCGGCTCGGAAACCAGATTGCACAGCGGAGAAGGTACGGTGGGATTCGAGATGGTCAGTGACTTGTTTGTTGACTTGGCTTTCGAAGACCTTAGATAGGCAGGGCAGGATGGATATAGGTCTGTAACTGTAAATAAGTTATGTTATACTCACAGACATGTTTTTAACAGTTTTAGAAACTTTTGAGTATTTCTATCTAGCATATCCTAGCTTCTGGGCCTGAGAAACAGGCAGTTTACTTTGGGCACGCTTTTCATCCGGATGTGAAAATAACGCCCCCTAGCCCAAAGACCCCTAGCCCAAATACCGCCCCCTAGCCCACTATCTAAATCAAATCAAATCAAATGTATTTATATAGCTCTTCGTACATCAGCTGATATCTCAAAGTGCTGTACAGAAACCCAGCCTAAAATCCCAAACAGCAAGCAATGCAGGTGTAGAAGCACGGTGGCTAGGAAAAACTCCCTAGAAAGGTCAAAACCTAGGAAGAAACCTAGAGCGGAACCAGGCTATGAGGGGTGGCCAGTCCTCTTCTGGCTGTGCCGGGTGGAGATTATAACAGAACATGGCCAAGATGTTCAAATGTTCATAAATGACCAGAATGGTCAAATAATAATAATCACAGTAGTTGTTGAGGTTGCAGCAAGTCAGCACCTCAGGACTAAATGTCAGTTGGCTTTTCATAGACGATCATTAAGAGCTGTCTCTAGAGAGTTGAAAACAGCAGGTCTGGGACAGGTAGCACGTCCGGTGAACAGGTCAGGATTCCATAGCCGCAGGCAGAACAGTTGAAACTGGAGCAGCAGCACAGCCAGGTGGACTGGGGACAGCAATGAGTCATCATGCCAGGTAGTCCTGAGGCATGGTCCTAGGGCTCAGGTCCTCAGAGAGAAAGAGAGAATTAGAGAGAGCGTACTTAAATTCACACAGGACACCGGATAAGACAGGAGAAATTCTCCAGATATAACAGACTGAACCTAGCCCCCCGACACATAAACTACTGCAGCATAAATACTGGAGGCTGAGACAGGAGGGGTCAGGAGACACTGTGGCCCCATCCAATGATACCCCCGGACAGGGCCAAACAGGAAGTATATAACCCCACCCACTTTACCAAAGCACAGCCCCCACACCACTAGAGGGATATCTTCAACCACCAACTTACCATCCTGAGACAAGGCCGAGTATAGCCCACAAAGATCTCCGCCACGGCACAACCCAAGGGGAGGCGCCAACCCAGACAGGAAGATCACGTCAGTGACTCAACCCACTCACGTGATGCACCCCTCCTAGGGACGGCATGAAAGAGCACCAGTAAGCCAGTGACTCAGCCCCTGTAATAGGGTTAGAGGCAGAGAATCCCAGTGGAGAAAGGGGAACCGGCCAGGCAGAGACAGCAAGGGCGGTTCGTTGCTCCAGAGCCTTTCTGTTCACCTTCACACTCATGGACCAGACTACACGCAATCATATGACCCACTTAAGAGATGAGTCTTCAATAAACACTTAAAGGTTGAGACGTAGTCTGCTTCTCTCACATGGGTAGGCAGACCATTCCATAAAAATTGAGCTCTATAGGAGAAAGCCCTGCCCCCAGCTGTTTGCTTAGAAATTCTAGGGGCAATTAGGAGGCATGCGTCTTGTGACCGTAGCGTACGTGTAAGTATGTACGGCAGGACCAAATCAGAAAGATAGGTAGGAGCAAGCCCATGTAATGCTTTGTTGGTTAGCAGTAAAACCTTGAAATCAGCACATGCCTTAACAGGAAGCCAGTGTAGGGAGGCTACCACTGAAGTAATATGATCACATTTTTTGGTTCTAGTCAGGATTCTAGCAGCCGTATTTAGCACTAACTGAAGTTTATTTAGTGCTTTATCCGGGTAGCGGATAGTTTATTTATCCCCCTTTGTTTCCTTCTGTCTTTTTCTCATTATTTTTAAATCTCTTGGTGCCTCTTGCTGGGTTGAGGATGAGTGAGGGGACTAGTGGTTTCTCTTGCCAGGTTGGGGACTAGTGGTTTCTCTTGCTAGGTTGGGGACTAGTGAGGGGACTAGTGGTTTCTGCTGCCAGGTTGGGGACTAGTGAGGGGACTAGTGGTTCCTCTTGCTAGGTTGGGGACTAGTGAGGGGACTAGTGGTTTCTCTTGCTAGGTTGGAGACTAGTGCGGGGACTAGTGGTTCCTCTTGCTAGGTTTGGGACTAGTGAGGGGACTAGTGGTTTCTCTTGCTAGGTTGGAGACTAGTGCGGGGACTAGTGGTTCCTCTTGCTAGGTTGGGGACTAGTGAGGGGACTAGTGGTTTCTCTTGCTAGGTTGGAGACTAGTGCAGGGACTAGTGGTTCCTCTTGCTAGGTTTGGGACTAGTGAGGGGACTAGTGGTTTCTCTTGCTAGGTTGGCGACTAGTGCGGGGACTTGTGTTTCCTCTTGCTAGGTTGGGGACTAGTGAGGGGACTAGTGGTTTCTCTTGCCAGGTTGGGGACTAGTGAGGGGACTAGTGGTTTCTCTTGCCAGGTTGGGGACTAGTGGTTCCTCTTGCTAGGTTGGGGACAAGTGAGGGGGACTAGTGGTTTCTCTTGCTAGGTTGGAGACTAGTGCGGGGACTAGTGGTTCCTCTTGCTAGGTTGGGGACTAGTGAGGGGACTAGTGGTTTCTCTTGCTAGGTTGGCGACTAGTGCGGGGACTAGTGGTTCCTCTTGCTAGGTTGGGGACTAGTGCGGGGACTAGTGGTTCCTCTTGCTAGGTTGGGGACTAGTGGTTCCTCTTGCTAGGTTAGGGACTAGTGCGGGGACTAGTGGGTCCTCTTGCTAGGTTGAGGACTAGTGCGGGGACTAGTGATTCCTCTTGCTAGGTTGGGGACTAGTGAGGGGACTAGTGGGTCCTCTTGCTAGGTTGTGGACTAGTGGTTCCTCTCCCTGGGTTGGGGACTAGTGAGGGGACTAGTGGTTTCTCTTTCTAGTTTGGGGACTAGTGAGGGGACTCTAGTGGTTCCTCTTGCTAGGTTGGGGACTAGTGAGGGGACTAGTGGTTCCTCTTGCTAGGTTGGGAACTAGTGGTTCCTCTTGCTAGGTTGGGGATTAGTGGTTCCTCTTGCTGGGTTGGGGACTAGTGGTTCCTGTTGCTTGGTTGGGGACTAGTGAGGGGACTAGTGGTTCCTCTTGCTGGGTTGGGGACTTGTGAGGGGACTAGTCATTCCTCTTGTGTTGGTTGTTCTTGGTCTTTCTCTCTCTCTCTCTCTCTCTCTCTCTCTCTCTCTCTCTCTCACTCTCTCTCTCTCTCACTGTCTCTCTCTTTATCTCTCGCTCTCCCCCTCTTTCACTCTCACTCTCCTTCACACCACCACTAGTGAGAGGACTCTAGTGGTTCCTCTTGCTAGGTTGGGAACTAGTGGTTCCTGTTGCTAGGTTGGGGACTAGTGGTTCCTGTTGCTAGGTTGGGGATTAGTGGTTCCTCTTGCTGGGTTAGGGACTAGTGGTTCCTGTTGCTTGGTTGGGGACTAGTGAGGGGACTAGTGGTTCCTCTTGCTGGGTTGGGGACTAGTGGTTCCTGTTGCTTGGTTGGGGACTAGTGAGGGGACTAGTTGTTCCTCTTGCTGGGTTGGGGACTTGTGAGGGGACTAGTGGTTCCTCTTGCTAGGTTGGGGACTAGTGAGGGGACTAGTCATTCTTCTTGGGTTGGTTGTTCTTGTTCTTTCTCTTTCTCTCTCTCTCTCTCTCTCTCTCTCTCTCTCTCTCTCTCTCTCTCACTGTCTCTCTCTTTATCTCTCGCTCTCCCCCTCTTTCACTCTCGCTCTCCTTCACACCACCCACTATGCTTTGAGTTCACCACAGGGGACAGAGCGGACCAGGAGTGTGTGTGCATGCGTGTGCGCGCGCGCGTGTGTGCGTGTGTGTGTGTGTGCACGCGTGCGTCATTAGACATTGTTATGTGAGCTAAGTGTAGGTTGTGTTGTTTTTCATTGTGCTGTTACATAATTTCTCATTTACATGTAGATTATACAAAGTTACAACATGTAGTTAGTTACACAATGTGCAAGTGTGTACACACCTACACACTGACAGCAGTTGGCACAAAAATGACAACGTAGACCAGTTTTCTCAGAGTAGTGAGAATGCAGGATGCTCTGTCACCTCTTCTGTTCATCTATCATTAAAGGCCTGTTAGAGTATGGCTGACATTCAATATAACCTGAAGCAATGTATCTGTTCTGTTTCTGTTAACTATTGATCAACCACCCACACTCTAATGATCACACCTCTTAAGACCTGTTTCCATTTATACTGAAGTCAACCCAGGATGGGCTAGCCTTGGTTGGCTAGCTCGAATTGGGTTTCCACTGCTTCCAGAAATGAGAAATTATGTAATGTTGCTAGGTAGCTGTGACTGTGCAGCTGGCTTTGCTAATGTTGCTAGGTAGCTGTGACTGTGCAGCTGGCTTTGCTAATGTTGCTAGGTAGCTGTGACTGTGCAGCTGGCTTTGCTAATGTTGCTAGGTAGCTGTGACTGTGCAGCTGGCTTTGCTAATGTTGCTAGGTAGCTGTGACTGTGCAGCTGGCTTTGCTAATGTTGCTAGCTAGCTAGTAAGATGTTGAAAAGTTTTATTCACCCTCACCATGCTGTAACTTACCTTACCCGATACTCCTGCCACTGCCAGCCAGACCCAGAGACATGTATTTAGCAAAGAGTTTTAGCTTGCAGTCGGGAGGAACTATTGGATAGAAGAGCAACGTCAACTCACCATCAATACGACCAGGAATACGACTTTCCCGAAGCGTATCCTCTGTTTTGCCCACCACCCAGGACAATGGATCGGATCCCAGCCGGCGAACCAAAACAACGACGCCGTAAAAGAGGCAGACGAAGCGGTCTTCTGGTCAGGCTCCGGAGACGGGCACATCGCGTACCGCTCCCGAGTATACTACTCGCCAAATGTCCAGTCTCTTGACAAGAAGGTAGATGAAATCCGAACAAGGATAGCATTCCAGAGAGACATAAGAGACTGTAACGTTCTTTGCTTCACGGAAACACGGCTCATTTGAGACACGCTATCGGAGTCGGTACAGGCAGCTGGTTTCTTCACGCATCACACCGACAGAAACAAGCATCTTTCTGGTAAGAAGAAGGGCGGGGGGGGTATGCCTTATGATTAACGAGACGTGGTGTGATCATAACAACAAACAGGAACTCAAGTCCTTCTGTTCACCTAACTTATAATTCCTCACAATCAAATGTCGACCGCATACCAAGAAAATTATCTTCGATTATAATCACAGCCGCATATATTCCCCCCAAGCAGAAACATTGGATGGCCCTGAACAAACTTCATTTGACTATATGTAAGCTGGAAACCACATATACTGAGGCTGCATTCATTGTAGCTGGGGAGTTTAACAAGGCCAATCTGAAAACAAGACTCCCTAAATTCTATCAACATATCGATTGTGCAACCAGGGCTGGTAAAACCCTGGATCATTGTTATTCTAACTTCCGCGACCCATATAAGGCCCTCCCCACCCTCCCTTCAGAAAAGCTGACCACGACTCCATTTTATTGCTTCCATTCTATAGACAGAGACTAAAACAGGAAGCTCCCGCACTCAGGTCTGTTCAACGCTGGTCCGACCAATCTGATTCCACGCTTCAAGATTGCTTCGATCACGTGGACTGGGATATGTTCCGCATTGCGTCAAACAACAACATTGATGAATACGCTGATTCGGTGAGCGAGTTTATTATTATGTGCATCGGCGATGTCGTACCCACAGCAACTATTAAAACATTCCCAAACCAGAAACCGTGGATTGAGGGCAGCATTCGCGCGAAACTGAAAGCGCGAACCACTGCTTTTAATCAGGGCAAGGTGACCGGAAACATTGACCGAATAGAAACAGTGTAGCTATTCCCTCCGCAAGGCAATCAAACAAGCTAAGCGTCAGTATAGAGACAAACTAGAGTCGCAATTCAACGGCTCACACACAAGAGGTATGTGGCAGGGTCTACAGTCAATCACGGACCAGGATGTCTTGCTCCCAGACAGACTAAACAACTTCTTTGCCCGCTTTGAGGACAATACAGTGCCACTGACACGGCCCGCACCCAAAACCTGTGGACTCTCCTTCACTGCAGCCTTCACTGCAGCCGACAGTGAGTAAAACATTTAAACGTGTTAACCCTCGCAAGGCTGCAGGCCCAGACGGCATCCCCAGCCGCGCCCTCAGAGCATGCGTAAACCAGCTGGCTGGTATGTTTACGGACATATTCAACCCTTGTTCCTGTTCCCAAGAAAGCTAAGGTAACTGAGCTAAATGACTACCGCCCCGTAGCACTCACTTCCGTCATCATGATGTGCTTTGAGAGACTAGTCAAGGACCATATCACTTCCACCCTACCTGACACCCTAGACCCACCCTGGGTCTCGACCCCGCCCTGTGCAACTGGGTACTGGACTTCCTGACAGGCCGCCCCCAGGTGGTGAGGGTAGGTAACAACATCTCCACTCCGCTGATCCTCAACACTGGGGCCCCACAAGGGTGCGTCCTGATCCCTCTCCTGTACTCCCTGTTCACCCACGACTGGCCATGCACGCCTCCAACTCAATCATCAAGTTTGCAGACGACACTACAGAGGTAGGCTTGATTACCAACAACGACAAGACGGCCTACAGGGAGGAGGTGAGTGCCCATGGAGTGTGGTGTCAGGAATATAACCTCACACTCAACGTCAACAAAACAAAGGATATGATCGTGGACTTCAGGAAACAGAAGAGGGAGCAACCCCCTATCCACATCAACGGGATAGTAGTGGAGAGGGTAGTAAGTTTGAAGTTCCTTGTCGTACATATCACGGACAAACTGAATTGGTCCACCCACACAGACAGCGTGGTGAAGAAGGTGCAGCAGCATATGTTATTAACTGTCAGTCGTGGCTGCTTTGTGTGATGTATTATTGTCTCTACCTTCTTGCCCTTTGTGCTGTTGTCTGTGCCCAATAATGTTTGTACCATGTTTTGTGCTGCTACCATGTTGTGTGGCTACCATGTTGTTGTTATGTTGTGTTGCTACCATGCTGTGTTGTTGTGTGTTGCTGCCTTGCTATGTTGTTGTCTAGGTCTCTCTTTATGTAGTGTTGTGTTGTCTCTCTTGTTGTGATGTGTGTTTTCTCCTATATTTATATTTTTTTTTTTAGTTTTTTTTTTTTTATCCCAGGCCTTTTGCCTTTTGGTAGGCCATCATTGTAAATAAGAATTTGTTCTTAACTGACTTGCCTTGTTAAATAAAGGTTAAATAAAATTAAAGCTAGCTAGATAACCAATCAAACAGATGACAGGTTTGATTGTTTGAAGCTAGCCTTCAATACAACCTGGCCAGCTAAAATTCCTGCTAGCTAACGTTAGCTAGCTAGCTTGTTTCAACTCTAGGGTTTTAGGGTGGGTTTCTGTACAGCACTTTGTGACATCTGATGTAAAAAAGAGCTTTATAAATACATTTGATTGATTGATTTGGTAGCTAACGTTAGGTAGCAAGCATTCGATGGCTGACTGTTCTCATAAAAGTTTGTGTAGTGCATTAATGAATAAAGGATCCAGCTATGTTGGTAATTCATGTCATGTCTGACTACTGCAGTACTGCTTGTGATAGCTAACAGCAACAAGCCCAGACGAGCTAGCTGGCAGTTGCACAGTAACTGCGTCACCAGCCCGAATTCTAATCGAGCTGGTACCTGTTGTGAAACCCAGTTTGTATTTGAGTCAACTCTAATTTGGCCCTAATTTTAAGTGCCAGTGCAAACGGGGCTTTAGTCTGAACATGGGAAGCATCTACCTGAGAGAGAGGTGTTACTTGTCATTTTTTACAAAACATAAAACCATTCATTTTATAATAGCATGGTAAATATGTGTGTTGTTGTAATGTTCCTGTTGCTGGTGGAGGGCTGAAGAGCACTCTACCTCTATCTATCTATCTATCTCTCTCTCTCTTTCTCGCTCTCTCTCGCTCTTTCTTTTTCTCTCTTTCAATTTCGGTCTTGCTTTTTCTCTACCCCTCTCTCTACCTTTCTCTCTCTCTCTCTACCCTTCTCTCTCTTCCTCTCTACCCCTCTTGCTCTCTCTGACCCTCTCTGTCTCTACCCCTCACATACTCTCTCTCTCTCCTTCACATCATCCACTATGCTTCGATTTCACCACTGCGGATCAGGTGTGTGTGTGAGCACTAACTACATTTGAGGCAGGGTTTTGAGTAGGATGAAGAGGGGAAATTAAATGAAAGAGTGCATAAAGTGTGGCCCCCAAGCTGTTTGTGTTCCTATTCATTCTGGTCCCCATCCCACTTCCCACACAAACACACATTCAACCATAGGAATGCTTGTGTAACACTTGGGAAACACACATTCACAAACACACACTATGAGAAATGCAGTGTCATGTTGGGGCGTGAATCTCCTTCTCGCACTCATTCCTGCTCTTCTCTCTGCCCTTTTGACAAGTCCATCTCCAGCTTTTGAGTGGTATTTCATTTCAAATCAAATTAAATCAAATTATATTTCTCACATACACATATTTAGCAGATGTTTTTGCGGTCGTAGCAAAATGCTTGTGTTCCTAGCTCCAACAATGCAGTAATATCTAACAATTCACAACAATACACACAAATCTAAAGTAAAGTAATGGAGTTAAGAAATATATAAATATTAGGATGAGCAATGTCAGAGTGGTATTTATTATAATACAGTAGTAGAATAGAATACAGTATATACATATGAAATGACTAAGGCAGTATGTAAACATTATCAAATCAAATAAAACTTTATTTGTCACATGCACCTAATATAACAAGTGTAGACCTTACTGTGAAATGCTTACTTACAAGCTCTTAACCAACCGTGCAGTTCAAGAAGAGTTATATTTACCAAATAAACTAAAGTAAAACATTTTTTTTTAAAGTAACACAATAAAATAACAATAGCGAGGCTATATACAGGGGTACCCGTACCAAGTCAGTGTGCGGGGATACAGGTTAGTTGAGGTAATTTGTACATGTAGGTAGGGGTGAAGTGACTATGCATAGATAATAAATAGCGCGTAGCAGCAGTGTACAAAACAAAAGGGGGGGGGGGGGGGGGGGGGATCAATGTAAATAGTCCGGTGGCCATTTGATTAATTGTTCAGCAGTCTTATGGCTTGGGGGTAGAAGCTGTTATGGAGCCTTTTGGACTGGTAACGCTTGCCGTGCGGTAGCAGAGAAAACAGTTTATGACTTGTGTGACTGGAGTCTCTGACAATTTTATGGGCTTTCCTCTGACACCGCCTATTATATAGGTCCTGGATGGCAGAAAGCTTGGCCCCAGTGATGTACTGGGCCGTATGCACTACCCTCTGTAGTGCCTTACGGTCAGATGCCGTGCAGCTGCCATACCAGGCGGTGATGCAACCGGTCAGGATGCTCTCGATGGTGCAGCTGTATAACTTTTTGAGGATCTGGGGACCCATGCCTAATATTTTCAGTCTTCTGAGGGGGAAAAGGTTTTGTTGTGCCCTCTTCACGACTGTCTTGGTGTGTTTGGACCATGATAGTTCGTTGGTGATGTGAACACCAAGGAACTTGAAACTCTCGACCCACTCCATTACAGACCTGTCGATGTTAATGGGGGCCTGTTCGGCCCGCCTTTTCCTGTAGTCCACGATCAGCTCCTTTGTCTTGCTCACATTGAGGGAGAGGTTGTTGTCCAGGGAACCACACTGCCAGTTCTCTGACCTCCTCCCTATAGGCTGTCTCATCGCTGTTGGTGATCAGTATTACCAGTGTTGTGTCGTCAGCAAACTTAATGATGGTGTTGGAGTCGTGTTTGGGTAAACATTGAGTACAGGAGGGGACTAAGTACTCACCCCTGAGGGGTCCCAGTGTTGAGGATTAGCATGGGAAGCGTGTTGCTGCCTACCCTTACCACCTGGGGGCGGCCCATCAGGATGTCCAGGATCCAGTTGCAGAGGGAGGTGTTTAGTCCCAGGGCCCTTAGCTTAGTGATGAGCTTCGTGGGTACTTTGGTGTTGAATGCTGAGCTGTAGTGAATGAACAGCATTCTCACATATGTGTTCCTTTTGTCCAGGTGGGAAAGGGCAGTGTGGAGTGAGATTGCGTCATCTGTGGATCTGTTGGGGCGGTATGCGAATTGGAGTGGGTCTAGGGTATCCGGGAGGATACTGTTGATGTGAGCTATGACCAGCCTTTCAAAACACTTCATGGCTACCGACAGGCAGGTTACCTTCGCTACCTTGGGCACAGGGACTATGGTGGTCTGCTTGAAACATGTAGGTATTACAGACTCGGTCAGGGAGAGGTTGAAAATGTCAGTGAAGGCACTTGCCACTGGGCAGCTCACGTCTGGGTTTCCCTTTGTAGTCCGTAATAGTTTTTAAGCCCTGTCACATCCGACGAGCATCAGAGCCGGTGTAGTAGGAGTCGATCTTAATCCTGTATTGACGTTTTCCTTGTTTGGTGGTTTGTCTGAGGGCATAGCGGGATTTCTTATAAGCATCCGGATTAGTGTCCCGCTCCTTGAAAGCGGCAGCTCTAGCCTTTAGCTTGATGCAGATGTTGCCTGTAATCCATGGTTTCTGGTTGGGATATGTATGTACAGTCACTGTAGGGACAATGTCGTCGATGCACTTATTGATGAAGCAGGTGACTGAGGTGGTATACTCCTCAATGCCATTGGATGAATCCCGGAACATATTCCAGTCTGTTCATTGCAAAACAGTCCTGTAGCGTCCGCATCATCTTACCACTAAAGTGACTGGTGTTCCATTATTAAAGTGACCAGTGATTCCATGTCTACATATATAGGGAAGCAGCCTCTAAGGAGCATGGTTGCGTAACCGTGTGGTAGCCGGCTAGTGATGGCTATTTAACAGTCTGATGGCCTTGAAATGGAAGCTGTTTTTGTTTTTTTTGTTTATGTTGATGCACCTGCACTGACCTTGCCTTCTGTATGGTAGCGGGGTAAACGGGCTGTGATTGATGGTGGTTGATGTCCTTGATTATATATTTTTTTGCCTTCCTGTGACATTGGGTGCTGTAGGTGTCCTGGAGGGCAGGCAGTGGCCCCTGGTGATGCTTTGGGCAGACCACACCAGCCTCTGCGGTTGCGGGCAATGCCGTTGCTGTACCAGGTGGTGATACAGCCCTACATACAGTGCCTTGCGAAAGTATTTGGCCCCCTTGAACTTTGCGACCTTTTGCCACATTTTAGGCTTCAAACATAAACATGTAAAACTGTATTTTTTTGTGAAGAATCAACAACTAGTGGGACACAATCATGAAGTGGAACGACATTTATTGGATATTTCAAACTTTTTTAACAAATCAAAAACTGAAAAATTGGGCGTGCAAAATTATTCAGCCCCCTTAAATTAATACTTTGTAGCGCCACCTTTTGCTGCGATTACAGCTGTAAGTCGCTTGGGGTATGTCTCTATCAGTTTTGCACATCGAGAGACTGACATTTTTTCCCATTCCTCCTTGCAAAACAGCTCGAGCTCAGTGAGGTTGGATGGAGAGCATTTGTGAACAGCAGTTTTCAGTTCTTTCCACAGATTCTCGATTGGATTCAGGTCTGGACCTTGACTTGGCCATTCTAACACCTGGATATGTTTATTTTTGAACCATTCCATTGTAGATTTTGCTTTATGTTTTGGATCATTGTCTTGTTGGAAGACAAATCTCCGTCCCAGTCTCAGGTCTTTTGCAGACTCCATCAGGTTTTCTTCCAGAATGGTCCTGTATTTGGCTCCATCCATCTTCCCATCAATTTTAACCATCTTCCCTGTCCCTGCTGAAGAAAAGCAGGCCCAAACCATGATGCTGCCACCACCATGTTTGACAGTGGGGATGGTGTGTTCAGGGTGATGAGCTGTGTTGCTTTTACGCCAAACATAACGTTTTGCATTGTTGCCAAAAAGTTCAATTTTGGTTTCATCTGACCAGAGCACCTTCTTCCACATGTTTGGTGTGTCTCCCAGGTGGCTTGTGGCAAACTTTAAACAACACTTTTTATGGATATCTTTAAGAAATGGCTTTCTTCTTGCCACTCTTCCATAAAGGCCAGATTTGTGCAATATACGACTGATTGTTGTCCTATGGACAGAGTCTCCCACCTCAGCTGTAGATCTCTGCAGTTCATCCAGAGTGATCATGGGCCTCTTGGCTGCATCTCTGATCAGTCTTCTCCTTGTATGAGCTGAAAGTTTAGAGGGACGGCCAGGTCTTGGTAGATTTGCAGTGGTCTGATACTCCTTCCATTTCAATATTATCGCTTGCACAGTGCTCCTTGGGATGTTTAAAGCTTGGGAAATCTTTTTGTATCCAAATCCGGCTTTAAACTTCTTCACAACAGTATCTCGGACCCGCCTGGTGTGTTCCTTGTTCTTCATGATGCTCTCTGCGCTTTTGACGGACCTCTGAGACTATCACAGTGCAGGTGCATTTATACGGAGACTTGATTACACACAGGTGTATTCTATTTATCATCATTAGTCATTTAGGTCAACGATGGCGATTGCATCGACTGTGGATCTATTGGGGCGGTATGCAAATTGAAGTGGGTCTATGGTGTCAGGTAAGGTAGAAGTGATATGATCCTTAACTAGCCTCTCAAAGCGATAGTCATTTAATTCAGTTACCTTTGCTTTCTTGGGTACAGGAACAATAGTTGACACCTTGAAGCAAGTGGGGACAGCAGACTGGGATAGGGAGACATTGAATATGTCCGTAAACACTCCATCCAGCTGGACTGCACATGCTCTGAGGACGCGACTAGGGATGCAGCCTTGCGAGGGTTAACGCATTTAAATGTCTTACTCACGTCGGCCACAGAGAACGAGAGCCCACAGTCCTTGAGAGCGGGCAAAGAAGGTGTTAAGCTTATCTGGGAACGGGGTTCTTCTGTTGAAGGAGAGGCGGACCAAAACGCAGCGTGGTTATTGTGATACATCTTTAATAAAGATGAAAATAGAACAATATACAAAAAAACAAGAAAACGTGAAAAAAACGAAAACAGCCCTATCTGGTGTAACAAACACAAAGACATGAACACTGGACAGAGGGGCAGCTCGGGACAGAGGGGCAGCTCGGGACAGAGGGGCAGCTCGGGACAGAGGGGCAGCTCGGGACAGAGGGGCAGCTCAGGACAGAGGGGCAGCTCCGTACTGGCTGGCGGCTCTGGCTGCTCCATGCAGACTGGCGGCTCTGGCTGCTCCATGCAGACTGGCGGCTCTGGCTGCTCCATGCAGACTGGCGGCTCTGGCAGCTCCTTGCAGACTGCCAGCTCCTTGCAGACTGGCAGCTCCTTGCAGACAGGCGGGACACTCCGGCAGCGCTGTAGAGGAGGAAGGCTCCGGCAGTGCTGAACAGGCGGGAGACTCCGACAGCGCTGGCGAGGAGGAAGGCTCCGACAGCGCTGGACAGGCGGGAGACTCCGGCAGCGCTGGAGAGGAGAAAAGCTCTGGCAACGCTGGACAGGCAGGAGACTCCGGCAGCGCTGGTGAGGAGGAAGGCTCCGGCAGCGCTGGAGAGGAGGAAGGCTCCGGCAGCACTGGACAGGCGGGAGCACCTGTAGGGATGAGACGGAGAGACAGCCTGGTGCGGGGGGCTGCCACCGGAGGGCTGGTGCGTGGAGGTGGTACCGGATAGACCGGACCGTGCAGGCGCACTGGAGCTCTTGAGCACCGAGCCTGCCCAACCTTACCTGGTTGAATGCTCCCGGTCGCCCTGCCAGTGCGGCGAGGTGGAATAGCCCGCACTGGGCTATGCAGGCGAACCGGGGACACCATGCGCAAGGCTGGTGCCATGTAAGCCGGCCCAAGGAGACGCACTGGATACCAGATGCGTAGATCCGGCTTCATGGCACTTGGCTCGATGCCCACTCTAGCCCGGCCGATACGCGGAGCTGGTATGTACCGCACCGGGCTATGCACCCGCACTGGGGACACCGTGCGCTTCACAGCATAACACAGTGCCTGCCCGGTCTCTCTAGCCCCCCGGTAAGCACAGGAAGTTGGCGCAGGTCTCCTACCTGGCTTCGCCACACTTCCTGTGTGCCTCCCCCAAGACATTTTTGCGGCTGACTCTCTGGCTTCCATCCACGCCGCCGTGCTGCCTCCTCATACCAGCGCCTCTCCGCCTTCTCCGCCTCCAGCTCTTCTTTGGGGCGGCAATATTCTCCAGGCTGTGCCCAGGGTCCTTTTCCATCCAACTCATCCTCCCATGTCCAGTACTCCTCGCGCTGCTCCTGCTGCCGCTGCCTGTCACCACGCCGCTTGGTGCTGTTGTAGTGGGTGATTCTGTAACGGGATTCTTCTGTTGAAGGAGAGGCGGACCAAAACGCAGCATGGTTATTGTGATACATCTTTAATAAAGATGAAAATAGAACAATATACAAAAAACAAGAAAACATGAAAAAAACGAAAACAGCCCTATCTGGTGTAACAAACACAAAGACAGGAACAATCACCCACAAACCCCAACACCAAACAGGCTACCTAAATATGGTTCCCAATCAGAGACAATGACTAACACCTGCCTCTGATTGAGAACCATATCAAGCCCAAACACAGAAACAGACAAACAAGACATCTAACATAGAATGCCCACTCAGATCACACCCTGACCAAACAAAACATAGAAACATACAAAGCAAACTATGGTCAGGGTGTGACAGGATATCCGGAGAGAGCCAGGATTCCGTGATGCAGAGTATGTTACAGTCCCTGATGTCTCTCTGGAAGGAGATCTTCGTTCTGAGCTCGTCTACTTTGTTGTCCAAAGACTGAACACTAGCGAGTAATATACACCTCCTGAGTCGGACTAGAAGTCCACTCCGAATACCTCTTCTCCGCCGTCAGCGTCTTGGAGCAGCCTCTGGGATAAGTTCAATTGCCCTGAGTGGTACAAACAAAGGACCCAATTTGGGAAAGTCGGAATCCTGGTCATAATGCTGGTGAGTTACCGCCACTCTGATATCCAAAAGTTATTTCTGGCTGTATGTAATAACACAAACTTTCTGGGCTTTAATGCGAGAAATAAAATACAAAAAACAAAATACTGCAAAGTTGCTAGAATTAGAGCTGCCATGTCTGTCGGCACCATCTAGCTGGTTGGAGAGCGAGGTGAGGCAACAATTACATGCACATCACTTTTTCTCTGTGTGTGTGTGTGTGTGGCAATATGCCTACAGTCCACTGTACTCTGAAGTTATGAGACAAATACTGTAAGAGACAGGTTTCTGTTTGTTGGTTTCAGAACCATTGAAGTTCTCATTATATAAGGTCTGCTGTTTAGAGGATTATTGTATTGGTTTAAAGCAGGACTAGGCAACTAGATTCAAACGTGGGCCGATTTTTGTCGGAGCGGCTGGTCCAGGGGCCGGAACGTAATTATAATAATTTGTCTAAAAAGGGATTGCATTTGAAAATAATAATTTCATACCTTATTTACATTGAGACACTATCACATATAACTTTTTTTATTTGTGGGAATACTTGGGAAGTGATTCCCTGGTTTAAAGCTACAGAGGGGGTTATTGTATTGGTGTACAGAAACCGGGCAGTACATGTGTATGGGTTTTAGATCTTGTAGAGGGACAGAGGGAAGGCCTGCGTCGGGGTTGGCACAGACAGAACTTGGCAGCGGAACTTAGTGCTGCTGTCGTGTCGGAGGTTGGCACGCTCAGCCTGTCTGGCAGGAAGGAAACCTGTCTAGTGTACTGTGTGACCGGGGTAGAGGGGTAGAACCACAAATATTCTGAGGCAGAACCTGCTCTCTCACACAGTCACCTCCTATACAGTACAACTATTACGTCCGGATGCAACCTCACCTCTGTAGCAATAAGTTCAGGACTGACTAGGATGTTGTTCCACAGTCACCTCTGTAGCAATAAGTTCAGGACTGACTAGGATGTTGTTCCACAGTCACCTCTGAAAGGACAGAGGAATTGACAGATTACATTTTTTGGGGGGCTTAACTTTTCACTCCGATTTTCTAATAGTTATCACTCACTGACTGTATAGGTGGTGCTAATAACCCCTCCCTCTCTTCCACTCCTCCCTCGTCACCCCTCTCTCCTATCGACATTCAGGAAGTATAATATTCGTGTGGAGGACATCATGATCAGGGATGTGACCTACATCACCCTCAACTGCTGCTACAGAGACCTGCATGATGTACTGCTGGCTGGACACCTCAAGACCCTGGCCCTGCTCGAGTCCAGTGGTGAGACAAGCACATACTCATACTTTACAGACGCAGACACACACACAAATTACACACACTACAGAACATTTTCCGTCAAATAAATACTCCCCCACACACACATTCAAGTTATATATTCTTATACAGTATGCCAAGTCTGTAATTGTGTAGCGATGCCAAAGCAATTAGCTGGGGCAATTATTTTAAACAAACAAACACACCCCCTCATACACACCCCGTTGTGTACACACACACACACACACACACACACACACACACACATTGATTGATTGGTTGCCATGGCGCCAACAGAGATGGCCGCCTCGCTTCGTGTTCCTAGGAAACGATGCAGTTTTTTGTTTTTTTACGTGTTATTTCTTACATTAGTACCCCAGGTCATCTTAGGTTTCATTACATACAGTCGAGAAGAACTACTGAATATAAGATCAGCGTCAACTCACCATCAGTACAACCAAGAATATGATTTTCGTGAAGCGGATCCTGTGTTCTGCCTTTCAACCAGGACAACGGAATGGATCCCAGCTGGCGACCCAAAAGAACGACTCCGTAAAAGAGGGAAACGAGGCGGTCTTCTGGTCAGACTCCGGAGACGGGCACATCGTGCACCACTCCCTAGCATTCTTCTCGCCAATGTCCAGTCTCTTGACAACAAGGTTGATGAAATCCGAGCAAGGGTAGCATTCCAGAGGGACATCAGAGACTGTAACGTTCTTTGCTTCACGGAAACATGGCTCACTGGAGAGACGCTATCGGAGGCGGTGCAGCAAGCGGGTTTCTCCACGCATCGCGCCGATAGAAACAAACATCTTTCTGGTAAGAAGAGGGGCGGGGGCGTATGCCTTATGGCTAACGAGACGTGGTGTGATCACAGAAACATACAGGAACTCAAATCCTTCTGTTCACCTGATTTAGAATTCCTCACAATCAAATGTCGACCGCATTATCTACTAAGAGAATTCTCTTCGATTACAATCACAGCCGTATATATTCCCCCCCAAGCAGACACATCGATGGCTCTGAACGAACTTTATTTGACTCTTTGCAAACTGGAATCCATACATCCTGAGGCTGCATTCATTGTAGCTTGGGATTTTAACAAGGCTAATCTGAAAACAAGACTCCCTAAATTGTATCAACATATCGATTGCGCAACCAGGGCTGGAAAAACCTTGGATCATTGTTATTCTAACTTCTGCGACGCATATAAGGCCCTGCCCCACCCTCCTTTCGGAAAAGCTGCCCACGACTCCATTTTGCTCATCCCTGCCTACAGACAGAAACTAAAACAAGAAGCTCCCACGCTGAGGTCTGTCCAACGCTGGTCCGACCAAGCTGATTCCACACTCCAAGACTGTTTCCATCACGTGGACTGGGATATGTTTCGTATTGCGTCAGATAACAACATTGACGAATACGCTGATTCGGTGTGCAAGTTCATTAGAACGTGCGTTGAAGATGTCGTTCCCATAGCAACGATTAAAACATTCCCTAACCAGAAACCGTGGATTGATGGCAGCATTCGCGTGAAACTGAAAGCGCGAACCACTGCTTTTAATCAGGGCAAGGTGACTGGTAACATGACCGAATACAAACAGTGCAGCTATTCCCTCCGCAAGGCTATCAAACAAGCTAAGCGTCAGTATAGAGACAAAGTAGAATCTCAATTCAACGGCTCAGACACAAGAGGTATGTGGCAGGGTCTACAGTCAATCACGGACTACAAGAAGAAAACCAGCCCAGTCACGGACCAGGATGTCTTGCTCCCAGGCAGAATAAATCACTTTTTTGCCCGCTTTGAGGACAATACAGTGCCACTGACACGGCCTGCAACGAAAACATGCGGACTCTCCTTCACTGCAGCCGAGGTGAGTAAAACATTTAAACGTGTTAACCCTCGCAAGGCTGCAGGCCCAGACGGCATCCCCAGCCGCGCCCTCAGAGCATGCGCAGACCAGCTGGCCGGTGTGTTTACGGACATATTCAATCAATCCCTATATCAGTCTGCTGTTCCCACATGCTTCAAGAGGGCCACCATTGTTCCTGTTCCCAAGAAAGCTAAGGTAACTGAGCTAAACGACTACCGCCCCGTAGCACTCACTTCCGTCATCATGAAGTGCTTTGAGAGACTAGTCAAGGACCATATCACCTCCACCCTACCTGTCACCCTAGACCCACTCCAATTTGCTTACCGCCCAAATAGGTCCACAGATGATGCAATCTCAACCACACTGCACACTGCCCTAACCCATCTGGACAAGAGGAATACCTATGTGAGAATGCTGTTCATCGACTACAGCTCGGCATTCAACACCATAGTACCCTCCAAGCTCGTCATCAAGCTCGAGACCCTGGGTCTCGACCCCGCCCTGTGCAACTGGGTACTGGACTTCCTGACGGGCCGCCCCCAGGTGGTGAGGGTAGGCAACAACATCTCCACCCCGCTGATCCTCAACACTGGGGCCCCACAAGGGTGCGTTCTGAGCCCTCTCCTGTACTCCCTGTTCACCCACGACTGCGTGGCCACGCACGCCTCCAACTCAATCATCAAGTTTGCGGACGACACAACAGTGGTAGGCTTGATTACCAACAACGACGAGACGGCCTACAGGGAGGAGGTGAGGGCCCTCGGAGTGTGGTGTCAGGAAAATAACCTCACACTCAACGTCAACAAAACTTAGGGGATGATTGTGGACTTCAGGAAACAGCAGAGGGAACACCCCCCTATCCACATCGATGGAACAGTAGTGGAGAGGGTAGTAAGTTTTAAGTTCCTCGGCATACACATCACAGACAAACTGAATTGCTCCACTCACACAGACAGCATCGTGACGAAGGCGCAGCAGCGCCTCTTCAACCTCAGGATGCTGAAGAAATTTGGCTTGTCACCAAAAGCACTCACAAACTTCTACAGATGCACAATCGAGAGCATCCTGTCAGGCTGTATCACCGCCTGGTACGGCAACTGCTCCGCCCACAACCGTAAGGCTCTCCAGAGGGTAGTGAGGTCTGCACAACGCATCACCGGGGGCAAACTACCTGCCCTCCAGGACACCTACACCACCCGATGTTACAGGAAGGCCATAAAGATCATCAAGGACAACAACCACCCGAGCCACTGCCTGTTCACCCCGCTATCATCCAGAAGGCGAGGTCAGTACAGGTGCATCAAAGATGGGACCGAGAGACTTAAAAACAGCTTCTATCTCAAGGCCATCAGACTGTTAAACAGCCACCACTAACATTGAGTGGCTGCTGCCAACACACTGACTCAACTCCAGCCACTTTAATAATGGGAATTGATGGGAAATTATGTAAAATATATCACTAGCCACTTTAAACAATGCTACCTAATATAATGTTTACATACCCTACATTATTCATCTCATATGTATACGTATATACTGTACTCTATATAATCTACTGCATCCTTATGTAATACATGTATCACTAGCCACTTTAACTATGCCACTTTGTTTACATACTCATCTCATATGTATATACTGTACTCGATACCATCTACTGTATCTTGCCTATGCTGCTCTGTACCATCACTCCTCCATATATCTTTATGTACATATTCTTTATCCCCTTACACTGTGTATAAGACAGTAGTTTTGGAATTGTTAGTTAGATTACTTGTTGGTTATTACTGCATTGTCGGAACTAGAAGCACAAGCATTTCGCTACACTCGCATTAACATCTGCTAACCATGTGTATGTGACAAATAAAATTTGATTTGATTTGACACACACACACGCTCAAACTCAGACGCCTGGCTGTTGTTAGTTACATAACTTACCATGCAGAAACATGTGTTAGGAGTCCCCTGCACATTAACTACTGTTCTAGAAGACCTCTCTTTCTCCTCTCCTCCATCACATATCCCCCTCCTCTCTCATTCTAATCTCCTGGCCCCTCTCTCTCTATTTCTCTTCTCTTCCATCATCCCTCTTCTTTTTATTCTCATCTGTCTCTCCTCTGCCTTTCATCCCATCATATCTGTCCTCTCTTCATCACCCCATTCCCTTCTTACTTGCACTCTCATCTCATATTTCTCTCCATCCATCTCTCCCTTCCTGCCCCTCACTTTCCCTGCTCTCTTTCTCTCTCCCCCTCCTTTTTTCTACCTCATCATCACTCCTTCTCACTCCCCCTCCCTCCCTTCTCTCTCTCCCTCTCTCTCCCCCACCCCTCAGAGTCAATGATCCTGCTGGGTTCTATTGAGCGTGCCCAGCTCCAGGCCCTCCTGTCCCTACAGCTGGGCCGGCCACGGAGACTGGAGTACCTGAGAGACCGGGCTACTGCTGAGAAGAAGCGCTTGTCGATGGTCTCCCATCCGGGCAGCGAGGACGGCTCCCAGAGGGTTAACCAGGAGGTCCGGTTCCAGGTAAGTACAGTCTTAACAACCCACACCGAGCTAAACGTTACACTCTATGAGGTCAGTCATGTCTGGAGTCCCCAGTACCACACCGAGCTAAACGTTACACTCTATGAGGTCAGTCATGTCTGGAGTCCCCAGTACCACACCGAGCTAAACGTTACACTCTATGAGGTCAGTCATGTCTGGAATCCCCAGTACCACACCAAGCTAACAATACACACTATGAGGTCAGTCATGTCTGGAATCCCCAGTACCACACCGAGCTAAACGTTACACTCTATGAGGTCAGTCATGTCTGGAATCCCCAGTACCACACCAAGCTAACAGTACACACTATGAGGTCAGTCATGTCTGGAGTCCCCAGTACCACACCAAGCTAACAGTAGACACTATGAGGTCAGTCATGTCTGGAGTCCCCAGTACCACACCAAGCTAACAGTAGACACTATGAGGTCAGTCATGTCTGGAGTCCCCAGTACCACACCAAGCTAACAGTAGACACTATGAGGTCAGTCATGTCTGGAGTCCCCAGTACCACACCAAGCTAACAGTAGACAATATGAGGTCAGTCATGTCTGGAGTCCCCAGTACCACACCAAGCTAACAGTAGACACTATGAGGTCAGTCATGTCTGGAGTCCCCAGTACCACACCAAGCTAACAGTAGACACTATGAGGTCAGTCATGTCTGGAGTCCCCAGTACCACACCAAGCTAACAGTAGACACTATGAGGTCCGTCATGTCTGGAATCCCCAGTACCACACCGAGCTAAACGTTACACTCTATGAGGTCCGTCATGTCTGGAATTTCCAGTACCACACCGAGCTAAACGTTACACTCTATGAGGTCCGTCATGTCTGGAATCCCCAGTACCACACCAAGCTAACAGTACACATAACGCTGTATAAGTTTGGATTTTTACCCAAAACGTCTTGAAGACTGGATCAGTGGAGGAGGATAGGATACCAGGTCAGCTTAGAGACACAGGAGAACCAGAACTATAGCAAATACAGTGGTAGCTGACTCCATCTGCTTCACTGGCTCCATTTGACAACCAGTATGAGAAAAAAAATAAAATGCTATAAAATTGTTCTAGTCCCATGGTTGATATGTGAGAGAAACAGTTTTAACAAGCCTTTATTGTCCCATCAATAATAGACAGAGTGAGCGAGAGGGAGTGAAAGAAGGAGAGAGAGACTGACAGAGAGAAACAGAAGAAGAGGCTGGGCTCCCGAGTGTCTCAGTGGTCTAAGGCATTGCATGTTAGTGCAAGAGGCATAACTACAGTCCCTGGTTCGAATTCAGGCTTTATCACATCCTGTAGTGATTGGGAGTCTCATATGGCGGCGCACAATTGGCACAGCGTCATACGGGTTTGGCTGGGGTAGGCTGTCATTGAAAATAAGAATTTGTTCTTAAATGACTGAAAAACAAACAGAGGGACTGACAGAGAAGGAGAGTTAGAGAGAAACAAATGCTATTTGGCCCGAAATAGAGAGTACCCAGTAGCAGAACACCTGACCACTGTGACTCAAACTTAAGGAAAGCTTTGACTATGTACAGACTCAGTGAGCATAGCCTTGCTATTGAGAAAGGCCGCTGTAGGCAGACCTGGCTCTCAAGAGAAGACAGGCTATGTGCCCACTGCCCACAAAATGAGGTGTAAACTGAGCTGCACTTCCTAACCTCCTGCCCAATGTATGACCATATTAGAGAGACATATTTCCCTCAGATTACACAGATCCACAAAGAATTGTGGATTTTGATAAATTCCCATGTCTACTGGGTGAAATACCATGGTGTGCCATCACAGCAGCAAGATTTGTGACCTATTGCCACAACACTGTATGTAGACATTATGACATTTGAAATGTCTTTATTCTTTTGGAACTGTGTGTGTAATGTTTACTGTTCATTTTTATTGTTTATTTCACTTTTATTTATTATCTACTTCACTTGCTTTGGTAGTGTTAAAATATGTTTCCCATGCCAATAAAGCCCTTGAATTGAATTGAACAGAGAGAGAGGGCCCGACGGAGAGAGAGACAGTGACAAAGGAGAGCGAGAGGGACTGACGGAAAGAGAGACCGAGAAGGAGATGTGTCTTAGGATGTGCAGTCAGTACACACTTGTGTGTGTGCGCGCATGCAGTTGTGCTTGTGTGTGTGCGCACATGCGGTTGTGCTTGTGTGTGTGTGTGCATGGGGTTGTGCGTGTGTTTGTGTGTGTGTGTGTGTGTGTGTGTGTGTGTGTGTGTGTGTGTGTGTGTGTGTGTGTGTGTGAGCACTGGCACACACAGCTGAAATTGTGGTTTTGTGGTTGCCAATGTCTAGCTTTATTTTGAGGGCTAGCACTGCTGTATTCAGAATACTGATCTGGTTCCTCCTCCCTGCACCACTCCTGCACCCCGCCCCAGGCTAGTGGAGTGATACTCAGCCATTCACAGCAGGCCGGTGGGGGGGAAGAGGAGGAGAGGAAGGGAGGGGGTGGCGGGGAAGAGGAGAAGAGGGGAAACAAGCGTTTATTTCAGCTTTTCCCCCCAGGACTTCCCTTCAGGACTCCCCTAATTTCCCCCTATTTTTCTGTAAACAAATTAACATTAGACTTTCAGCATGCTTATAGAGAAGGGCACTCGACATGTACTGCATTGACACAAATTACTGATGATTGGTTGAAAGAAAGTGATAAGAAGATTGTGGGATCTGTACTGTTAGATTTCAGTGCAGCCTTTGATATTATTGACCATAACCTGTTGTTGAGAAAACGTATGTGCTATGACTTTTCAACCTCTGTCATATCGTGGATTCAGAGCTATCTATCGAATAGAACTCAGAGGGTTTTCTTTAATGGAAGCTTCTCTAATGTCAAACATGTAAAGTGTGGTGTACCGCAGGGCAGTTCTAGACCCTCCACTCTTTTCTATTTTACCAATGACCTGCCACTGGCATTAAACAAAGCATGTGTGTTCATGTATGCTGATGATTCACCTCTGTATGCGTCAGCAACCGCAGCTAATGAAGTCACTGAAACCCTTAACAAAGAGTTGCAGTCTGTTTTGGAATGGGTGGCCAGTAATAAACTGGTCCTGAACATCTCTAAAACTAAGAGCATTGTATTTGGTACAAATCATTTCCTAAGTTCTAGCTGAATCTGGTAATGAATTGTGCGGCTGTTGAGCAAGTTGAGGAGACTAAATTACTTGGTGTTACCTTAGATTGTAAACTGTCATGGTCAAAACATTGATTCAATGGTTGTAAAGATGGGAAGAGGTCTGTCCGTGATAACGAGATGCTCTGCTTTTTTGACACCACATTCCACAAAGCAAATCCGACAGGCTCTAGTTTGATCTTATCTTGATTATTGTCCAGCCACATGGTCAAGTGCTGCTAAGAAACACTTAGTAAAGCTGCAGCTGGCCCAGAACAGAGCAGCATGTTGTGCTCTTTATTGTTATCATAATACTATGCATGCCAGTCTCTCCTGGCTAAGAGTTTATGAAAGACTGACTGTATCACCTCTTATTTTTATGAAAAAGATGAAGGTGTTGAAAATTCCAAATAGTTTGCATAGTCAACTGTCATACACATTTACCACAGCAGTCATGCCACCGGGGGTCTTTTCACAGTCCCCCTGTCCAGAACAAATTCAAGGAAACATACACTATTATACAGAGCCATGATTACATGGAACTCTCTTCCATCTCATATAGTGCAAGTGAACAGCAAACATGGTTTCAAAAAACGAATAAAGCAACACACCTCATGGCACAACGTCTCTCCCCCATGTGACCTACTTGTTGTCTGTATGTACTGGACTACATGTTTTTAAATGTATGTCAATTGTAAAGTCTTTTGTCTGTAATGTATTTTTCGTGATGTGTCAGACCCCAGTAAGACTAGCTGTTGCTTTTGGCGCCGGCTAATGGGGATCGTAATAAAATAAAAAAGTATCTAATATATCTCTATCCTCATCTCCACTTTCTCCTACATATTTTCAGCTCTGGTGTTTCCTCCGATCTATTGACTTTTCTTCTCACTTTTTCATTCTGTCTCCTTCTTTAGCTCTCTCCATATTCTCACAATCTCATCTCATTCTCTCCCTCTCTTGCTTTCTCTATTCCTACCATCAGGCTGTGTGTGTGTGGCGGGGGGGGGGGGTTGTAATAGAGGTGGTGAGACAGGATAGAGAGCAACCCATTGGATTGATGAGTCAGGAGGAGAGTGAACGACAATCAAATACAAATTAGATATAAAGAGGGGTGGGGAAAGGCATGGGTGGAGAGAGGAGGAGGAGGAAGAGAGGAGGTGTTAGGGGGGGGGGGGGGGGGGGGGGTGAAGCACATGTTGATCTCCAGAACTGCATGTGAGAGTGTTGGCTAGGGAGTTTGCCTATAAGTATACCTTGTTATTGGATCATTCTTACTTAGAACAGAGTGAAAAGAAACTCGCACTCTGGGACCATTTCCCCCAAACTAAACTACAGTGATGTGTGTGGAATGTGTAAAAGGGATGTAGGTACAACATGTACTGTACTATTGATTAAATGTATTCAGAGTGTAACGTGCGTGTGTGTGTGTGTGTGTGTGTGTAGATCTCGACAGAGGAGTCTACCTTCAGTCCCACCCCTACCCCCTCTATGAAGCCACTGAAGCCAGCCCTGAAGAGACCCTCTGTGGTGGACCGCCCCACTGGGATACCCATACCCACAAGTAAGCACACACACACACACACACAAACCCTTAACCCCCTAGAGTTGATTGATGCATCGGTGCGTCAATCTAAGTAACATAATAACATAGTAACATAGTAACATCAAAATGTGTCAGTTTAAGCTAGAGATATCTTTTTTTTTGCATTGGATGAGTCTCAATCCACCTCGTCCGCCGATATCGCACTTCCGCATCTACAGTGAAAGGTGGCAAAGCTAGAGCGGTGAAATTCGGTCTTCTCATGAAAACATCTGTAGCGTCTGAACAGTTTGACCTACAAACTATTATGACCACTCTATGGAAAGGGGAGACTCTCACGAACATGAGGGTGGTACTCGTCTGAATTCGTTACAGTCCATCTGCCAGCTTCTGTTTGTAGCATCCGAACTGTTTGGGCTACAAACAAATGTGGAGAGGGGAGATTCTCACGAACATGATGGTGTTCTCCGTTTAGCTCTACGACCCCCATAAGTGTCACGTGACACGTCTGAAGGTAACTGATACCGGTTGTTAAAAAAAATCAGTAAAACTTTGGTTGTAAAAAAAAATGTCTAAAGTTTGGACACACCTACTCATTCAAGGGTTTTTCTTTATTTTTACTATTTTCTACATTGTAGAATAATAGTGAAGACATCAAAACTATGAAATAACACATCAAAATATATTTTATTTTTGAGATTCTTCAAAGTTGCCACCCTTTGCCTTGATGACAGCTCTGCAAGCCATTTGTGTGTTTCTCTGAGCTATAGTAGTAAAGGCCAAATTCAGTATTTGATCATATATTTTTATTTTTTCCTAAAGGGGTCCTAAAATTCAAAATCACATTGCTAGCTAAATGATCCATTGTATGACCCCCTCCGTCCCCCCGTACCCCCAATGACCTTTAAAAATTATTAAACAACTAAGTACTTTTTGATTTTTTTGAGCTGCTTCAATGGTCTCTCTCTTCTCTCGCTCTCTCTTCTCTCTCTCTCTCTCTCTCTCTCTCTCTCTCTCTCTCTCTCTCTCTCTCTCTCAGGTCCACAGGACCACTCTAGCAGCACCTTAAAGAATCTCTTCTGTGTCAACCCTGAGACAGAAGGCCTGGAGGTGAGACACCTGTTTTAAAACACTCACACACACTCACACACACACACACACTCCCCTTACCTCCTACAAACTCTTCCTATTCTCTCCTCCAAGCTCAGAATCTCCCAACTCTCTCCTACACATAACCCATTCCTGCCCTGTCCTACTCTCCACTCTCTCTGGGAGACTCAAGTGTCTGTTTCTGAGAGTGGTGGGGTGAGCGTTTGCCCAGCATTGCGGAGGCGTTGTGTTAATGTTGTTCTTGTCTTTGGCCGCTGGAAGAACAAGAATGTCAACATCAACATCAACACTGCGACTCCTGAGTTTAGGAGGCCACCCAAGCGTGTCCGGATATCCGTCGTGGTAAGAACGCCGGGAATGCCTGCGGAAACTGCCCAGCAACTGGACAGCCATCCAATCAACCAATCGCCATCTACTGCAGTGCTAATCCATGCCGATGGACTGTGCCATCGAGCCAAATGTGTTGAACGTCCTCCTCCCTGTCTGTGAACCATTACTGACCTCTGACCCCTAGTCCTCTTCTTCTGATTGGCTGTTAGAATGCAAACTGAATACAAACATTGTCAAAACTGATTGGTCAAGAGGTCAGTAGGGGTCATGGAGAACTCGACCGCCCCTATAGCTATGACACCCTGAACCCCAAAAGACTACAAACCGGGTTTGTGGTCCAAACGTGGTCTTTCCTCAGTAAGGGTGGTGTGGTTAAGTTGTGGTTAACTTAAGGGATGTGGCGGTTCAACCAAAGCATGCTGCTACGCTGTCCATCATCAGCCATGTCATTAGAGGTGTCCAATCAGTGACCTTCTACTGGTTTGTGGGTGAGGCCTGTAGCGCTACAGTCCACCCCTCCACAGAACCAAACCCCTCCCACTTGTTCATCTGCTGTAGTTGTTCATACCATTTGTCATGAGGACACAAGTTATACTAGGGATAGAGGGAGGGGGGAGAGGTTTGGATTGGGATGGGAGCGGGGTGGGGTGGGGTGGGGTGGGGGGAGGTGGTATTTCATGACATGCTTGTGGCCCTGTGTTGCTTAGTTGGTAGAACATGGTGCTTCCACCGCCAGGGTAGTGGGTTCGATTCCCGGGACCATCCATACGTAAAATGTATGCACGCATGACTAAGTCGATTTGGATAAAAGCATCTGCTAAATGGCATATATTATTAACAGAAATCAGATATGTATCCTGTTGGTAAGACAAGCAGTTCTAGTCCTCCTGTTCAATGACCAAGCAATTACAAATACAACCACCAAGGAAACCATAAACCAAAATACACTGTCCAATTACCAAAGCTGCTACGCTTTAACAGTGATGCATGTCCATCAATGAAACAACTGCCCAATTCTGAATTAAGAATGATGATTGCAACATTTAAAACATGATAAAATGTTGCATGTACCCCTCTGACAAAATATAAAATGCTAATTATTGTTTTATTCATAAATAGTCAAGAGAACAGCAAACTGGAAATGTAATAGTGAAAGGTTTTAATGTCATTAAACATTGATAGCCTAAACCTAATGGTACAAAATTGATGCCCTGAATATTTTGGTGATGTAGAGACATTAGTAATTATAAAGCTTTGATGAGCTAATTAGGCACAACTACCCTCTAGGTGTGTATGTATGTGTGTGTTTATGCTAGGGTGTTTGTTAGTGTTGATTATAGATATTAGTATTCAGAGGGAGTGTGTGGTTACTCAGAATCCATTTGGCCACACAGGCCCTAAACATAAATATGAACAAACAAATGTATTAAAATATTTACCCAAGACTTCCGACGACACTACAGTACACCCCCGCATCTTAAAGAAATGAAGTTATTACTTCTCTTTCTCCCCCTGAGCTGTAGGTCACAGCCCCCTTCTCTCTCCAAATTACTCTCATTTCCCCTCTTTTTATCTACCTCTCTGCGTCACTATTTCTCTCTTTCTTACCCTTCCCTTTTCATCCTTTCCCTACCTGATCCTCCTTTTTTCCCACCTCCTCCTCCTTCCCCCTCCGGTCTACCTTCCTTCCTGCCTTCCCTCTCTGTATCCAGTGTGAAATATTGATGCAGGGTAAATTACTTGAGTATTCCATCCCAGAGAAATGATCCTGGCCTTTCAGAGCTCAGTGTTTTCTCATTCTTTCTCTCTTTCCTCTTAACGAGAGTAGACCAGACAACACGTCACTGAGCGGTTTCATGCCTTATTAATGGACGTTGTGTTTGTCCAGATTTATTCTCCGCCTTTAGAATCACACTGGGAATGGCATTGTCAGCGAGTGTGTGTGTATGTTTGTTATATTCTGTGCTGGCCCTGAATTTAAGCTTGTTGAGTAGTTTGATGTCTGGATTGCAGTGGACCAACACTGGGGTCAAGACACTAAGAGAAGGAGCAGCACACTTCGATTAGATTAAGAGAGACACACAGATGCAGAAATATAAATCAATAGATAGATCAAGATGAAGGAAGAGAGATGTCACCTGTTAAATCCACTTCAATCAGTGTAGATGAAGTGGAGGAGACAATGGAGATTTTTAATTCTTGAGACAATTGAGACATAGATTGTGTATGTGTGAAGTCAAAAGATTTAAGTGCCTTTGAACGGGGTATGGTAGTCGGTGCCAGAGGCACCGGTTTGAATGTGTCAAGAACTGCAACGCTGCTGGGTTTTCACGCTCAACAGTTTCCTGTGTGTATCAAGAATGGTCTACCACCCAAAGGACATCCAGTGAACTTGACACAATTGTGGGAAGCATTGGAGTCCACATGGACCAGCAACATGGGCCAGCATCCCCTGCTCTGTCTCTCTCCCAAAAACACTCACTTCCACCACATGCAGGTGGTAGATGTTCTATATCAAACAACTACATCTCTGTATTATACTGATTCTTCTACACACACACACACACACACACACACACACACACACACACACCTCTTTCATCTGTGCAGTGTCCTGATTTTGGAGAGGTGTACAGGTTTGACAGCAGCACTTTTATTTGAATGTACCATATGTATCTACTTAGAAAGTAATGGTAGTAACCAATGTGTTCAATTCTGCTAAATGTGTACCAGAAAAGTACCCATTGACCTCATGGGAGTAAGTAGCAGGTAAAAACTGGTGGAAACAGGACTGTAAAATGCAGTGCTAGCAGACTGTCAGTCCATGTTGGTGTCAGTGGTGATGGTGTTGTCAACTCCAGACACATCTGGCTTCTGGTTCTGGTTCTATAATTCTACAGTAGGGAGGTCACCTTGACCAGCCGGGCCCCACAGCAACTGTTGCCAGGGTTACAGGTAGGTCAGCCACTGCAGGCGGGTGGATAAATGAGCTCAGGGCTCCCATCACCCCCTAGGGCCTGAGGCTGGGAGAGGGATCAGGTGTGGAGGTAGACGGAGAGAAATTAATAAACACACACACACACACACACACACACACACCCTTTTACACTAAAGTCACACATAAGCCCTATTCTCACGGGACTAGTATTACTATAGAACAGGGGTGTCAAACTCATTCCACGGAGGGCAGAGTGTCTGTTTTTTCCTTTCGTTTAAATCATCAATTGAGTACAAGGGTGAGGCAAAAACTCACAAACACTCGCCCCCCCCCCCCCCCCGTGGAATGAGTTTGAAACATGTGCTGTAGAACATCGGTTATGTAATTACTACCCCAGCATGTCCATTTTTCCACTAGAAATTTGAAGACGGGATAGGTATGGCCAAACTGCCCCTGTAATAATTTTCTTCCTCATTCAAAATTGACTGTTTTGACGGAAGCCTGGAGGTTCTTTTAGGCGTGAAGATACTTCCTATGTCCAGGGATAGCCTAATATTGGCCTGATGGCCTTCAGTTATGATGTCCAGGGATAGCCTAATATTGGCCTGATGGCCTTCAGTTATGATGTCCAGGGATAGCCTCATATTGGAATGATGGCCTTCAGTTATGATGTCCAGGGATAGCCTCATATTGGAATGATGGCCTTCAGTTATGATGTCCAGGGATAGCCTAATATTGGCCTGATGGCCTTCAGTTATGATGTCCAGGGATAGCCTAATATTGGCCTGATGGCCTTCAGTTATGATGTCCAGGGATAGCCTAATATTGGCCTGGTGGCTTTCAGTTATGATGTCCAGGGATAGCCTAATATTGGCCTGGTGGCTTTCAGTTATGATGTCCAGGGATAGCCTAATATTGGCCTGATGCCTTCAGTTATGATGTCCAGGGATATCCTAATATTGGCCTGATGGCTTTCAGTTATGATGTCCAGGGATAGCCTAATATTGGCCTGATGGCTTTCAGTTATGATGTCCAGGGATAGCCTAATATTGGCCTGATGGCCTTCAGTTATGATGTCCAGGGATAGCCTAATATTGGAATGATGGCCTTCAGTTATGATGTCCAGGGATAGCATAATATTGGCCTGATGGCCTTCAGTTATGATGTCCAGGGATAGCCTCATATTGGAATGATGGCCTTCAGTTATGATGTCCAGGGATAGCCTAATATTGGCCTGATGGCCTTTAGTTATGATGTCCAGGGATAGCCTCATATTGGAATGATGGCCTTCAGTTATGATGTCCAGGGATAGCCTAATATTGGCCTGATGGCCTTCAGTTATGATGTCCAGGGATAGCCTCATATTGGAATGATGGCCTTCAGTTATGATGTCCAGGGATAGCCTAATATTGGCCTGATGGCCTTCAGTTATAATGTCCAGGGATAGCCTCATATTGGAATGATGGCCTTCAGTTATGATGTCCAGGGATAGCCTAATATTGGCCTGATGGCCTTCAGTTATAATGTCCAGGGATAGCCTCATATTGGAATGATGGCCTTCAGTTATGATGTCCAGGAATAGCCTAATATTGGCCTGATGCCTTCAGTTATGATGTCCAGGGATAGCCTAATATTGGCCTGATGGCTTTCAGTTATGATGTCCAGGGATAGCCTAATATTGGCCTGATGGCCTTCAGTTATGATGTCCAGGGATAGCCTAATATTGTCCTTCAGTTCGGAGAAAGTCAAACTAATAATGCATATCAATAAGAACCATAAACTGTAACCTACGCAGACATTTAATTAACTGACATATTTGGCAAATCATCGGCACAATATTGTCCACGTCATCTTTGAAAAGAGAAGTATGGCTCTAGGAAAGTTGATATGTGACAAAACGGGTCATTCATCTGTATGCTACATGCATAGCACTTAATTTGTTCCCATGTTCTAACCCAAACTGGGTGCAGCACCTGTTAAACTCTGTAATATCCCTCAAAACACAGGGATGACGAATCGCACGGGACTGGACCTGGGAGTTTCCCGGAAAACAGTAGGTTTTTGGGATAATATTTGTATTTATTTAACTAGGCAAGTCAGTTAAGAACAAATTCTTATTTACCATGACAGCCTACCCCAATTGTACATTACCCTATTACTCCCAATCACAGCCAGATGTGATGCAGCCTGGATTTGAACCAGGCTGTATGGAGATGCAGTGGCTTAGACCACTGCGCCACCTAGGAGCTTAATAATCTTCCTGCCTAACAAAAATTACTGACGTGGCAGAAAATTACGGACAGGACGAAAATTATGGATGTGGTGATTTTGTTAATTATATAACCTGAGCTCCCCCAGAAAAAGTTTCCTGTCCAAATTGGGCTCTACACACACCTTTTGACATTGACCCACACACACACTAAAGTACCACTCAGCACTGTAGAACTCTCTCAGGTTTTCAGGCCCGCCCGGCACATATCCAAACTGTGGCCATCATCAGTCCATGGTCAAATCCTTCAGTGCCAATCATCCCATCTGTACTTTGAGACCTTGTGAAAAGCACTGTTTATGAATGAGACCTTGTGAAAAGCACTGTTTATGAATGAGACCTTGTGAAAAGCACTGTTTATGAATGAGACCTTGTGAAAAGCACTGTTTATGAATGAGACCTTGTGAAAAGCACTGTTTATGAATGAGACCTTGTGAAAAGCACTGTTTATGAATGAGACCTTGTGAAAAGCACTGTTTATTAATGAGACCTTGTGAAAAGCACTGTTTATGAATGAGACCTTGTGAAAAGCACTGTTTATGAATGAGACCTTGTGAAAAGCACTGTTTATGAATGAGACCTTGTGAAAAGCACTGTTTATGAATGAGACCTTGTGAAAAGCACTGTTTATGAATGAGACCTTGTGAAAAGCACTGTTTATGAATGAGACCTTGTGAAAAGCACTGTTTATGAATGCAAACCATTATTATCCTCATCTGTTTCAAGTACATTTTCAACCCCCACCATGGTCATCTGTGTAGTTATTAATTTAGTCTCTCTTGTCACATCTCTCCATCTGCCTTTTCGTTTTGTAACTGTGTTCAGTTTGACCGCTATGTGGCCACGACATGGACAAGTGTTTTCTTTGTGGTATGAGTGTACTGTGTGTCATTGGGTTTGTATCTTAAGTTATTTACTGTCATTTAGACGTTGTACTTGTCTGTAGTGTTTGTGTGCGGCCGTGCATACAAGTATTTTTGGTGTGTGTTTGCAGTGTAAGTGTGTTGATCTGTTTCCTGTCCCTCTCCTCTCAGGATGACTTTGATGTGGATGATGACATGACCATCAGAGAGGTGAGACCCTACAACACACTTTCTCTCCCTCTTTCTCCCTTTTCTCTCAGGATGTATCAGTGCTGTCTATGTCTATGCTACGGTGTATTGATTGGTTATCAGGGGAATAATAAGTCACTGTGTATGAAGAGCTTTATCAAAGCTGGAAACTCTATGGGCATCTATTATCTCTGCACCAGAGACCACAGCCAGGCACTGTGTAGCCAAATAAAACAGGCAACAACCTAGCCTCTACCCTCTAAGGTCGATGGCCGCGCCCCAGTGGATATCTAATTAACATAATACAAAAATCCACATAAAAATTGACGTTTTTTTTTTTTTGCATTGGATGTGTGTCAATCCACTGCATTCGCCTATCTCGCACTTCCGCATCAGCGGTGAAAGGTGACAGAGCTAGAGCGGTGTTTGTCAGACCATGAGACATCCGAAAATTGGTCTTCTCACATAATTGTCTGTAGCGTCCGAACGATATGACCCCTCTATGGAAAGAGGAGACTCTTCGACTCCACAAGCGCCTTGTGACTCGTCGGTAGTCGGTACAGCCGATCTGCCAACTTCTGTCTGTAGTGTCCAAACATTTTGGGCTACACACTAATACCCCTCTGTGGAAAGGTGAGACTTTCACGAACATGTACATGTTGTTTTGCTCTTGGACACCCACAGGGCTCACACGACTTGTGTGAAGGTCCCCCAGTACCAGTTGAAAAACCTTATGGAAGTATATATGGAGACTCTTTAGTGCCAAAAATAAGGGGTTAAATACATATTAATAATAAATTGTTTCCTGATCTTTCTTATATCTATATATATAGGACTGACACTTCAGAACAATTTATTGGGGAGGGACTCTGTGTGTGTATACGGCGAATAAATATGGTGCCCCGAAGCTCTGTCTAAAACACAAATATGTCTATATATATATATATATATATATATATATATATATATATATATATATATATATATATATATATATATATATATATATATATACACTGCTCAAAAAAATAAAGGGAACACTTAAACAACACAATGTAACTCCAAGTCAATCACACTTCTGTGACATCTAACTGTCCACTTAGGAAGCAACACTGATTGACAATAAATTTCACATGCTGTTGTGCAAATGGAATAGACAACAGGTGGAAATTATAGGCAATTAGCAAGACACCCCCAATGAAGGAGTGGTTCTGCAGGTGGTGACCACAGACCACTTCTCAGTTCCTATGCTTCCTGGCTGATGTTTTGGTCACTTTTGAATGCTGAGGGTGCTTTCACTCTAGTGGTAGCATGATTCGGAATCTACAACCCACACAAGTGGCTCAGGTAGTGAAGCTCATCCAGGATGGCACATCAATGCGAGCTATGGCAAGAAGGTTTGCTGTGTCTGATGTTTGCTGTGTCTGTCAGCGTAGTGTCCAGAGCATGGAGGTGCTACCAGGAGATTGGCCAGTACATCAGGAGATGTGGAGGAGGCCGTAGGAGGGCAACAACCCAGCAGCAGGACCGCTACCTCCGCCTTTGTGCAAGGAGGAGCACTGCCAGAGCCCTGCAAAATGACCTCCAGCAGGCCACAAATGTGCATGTGTCTGCTCAAACGGTCAGAAACCGACTCCGTGAGGGTGGTATGAGGGCCCGACGTCCACAGGTGGGGGTTGTGCTTACAGCCGAACACCGTGCAGGACGTTTGGCATTTGCCAGAGAACACCAAGATTGGCAAATTCGCCACTGGCGCCCTGTGCTCTTCACAGATGAAAGCAGGTTCACACTGAGCACATGTGACAGACGTGACAGAGTCTGGAGACGCCGTGGAGAACGTTCTGCTACCTGCAAAATGATCCTCCAGCATGACCGGTTTGGCGGTGGGTCAGTCATGGTGTGGGGTGGCATTTCTTGTGCTTGCCAGGAGGTAGCCTGACTGCCATTAGGTACCGAGATGAGATCCTCAGACCCCTTGTGAGACCATATGCTGGTGTGGTTGGCCCTGGCTTCCTCCTAATGCAAGACAATGCTAGACCTCATGTGGCTGGAGTGTGTCAGCAGTTCCTGCAAGAGGAAGGCATTGATGCTATGGACTGGCCCGCCCGTTCCCCAGACCTGAATCCAATTGAGCACATCTGGGACATCATGTCTCGCTCCATCCACCAACGCCACGTTGCACCACAGACTGTCCAGGAGTTGGCGGATGCTTTAGTCCAGGTCTGGGAGGAGATCCCTCAGGAGACCATCCGCCACCTCATCAGGAGCATGCCCAGGCGTTGTAGGGAGGTCATACAGGCACGTGGAGGCCACACACACTACTGAGCCTCATTTTGACTTGTTTTAAGGACATTACATCAAAGTTGGATCAGCCTGTAGTGTGGTTTTCCACTTTAATTTTGAGTGTGACTCCAAATCCAGACCTCCATGGGTTGATAAATGTGATTTCCATTGATAATTGTTGTTGATAATTGTTGTGTGCACATTCAACTATGTAAAGAAAATAGTATTTAATAAGAATATTTCATTCATTCAGATCTAGGATGTTATTTTAGTGTTCCCTTTATTTTTTTGAGCAGTGTATATACCAAAAAAGTGTTAAACAAATCAAAATAGATTTGAGATTTGAGATTCTTCAAAGTAGCCACCCTTTGCATTGATGACAGCTTTGCACATTCTTGGCATTCTCTCAACCAGCTTCATGAGGTAGTCACTTGGAATGCATTTCAATTAATAGGTGTGCCTTCTTAAAAGTTCATTTGTGGAATTTCTTTCCTTCTTATTGCATTTCAGCCAATCAATTGTGTTGTGACAAGGTAAAGGGGTATACAGAAGATAGCCCTATTTGGTAAAGACCAAGTCCATATTATGGCAAGAACAGCTCAAATAAGCAAAGAGAAATGACATTCCATCATTAATTTAAGACAGTTTCATCATAGCGCTTGATGGTTTTTGCGACTGCACTTGAAGAAACTTGAAGAAACTTTCAAAGTTCTTGAAATTTGAAAGTTTCTTCAAGTGCAGTCGCAAAAACCATCAAGCACTATGATGAAACTGGCTCTCATGAGGACGGCCACAGCAATGGAAGACCCAGAGTTACCTCTGCTGCAGAGGATACGTTCATTAAAGCTACCAGACTCAACATCAACTATTCACAGGAGACTGTGTTTATCAGGCCTTCATGGTCGAATATCTGCAAAGAAACCTCTACTAAAGGACACCAATTAGAAGAAGAGACTTGCTTGGGCCAAGAAATACAAGCAATGGACATTAGACCGGTTGAAATTTGTCCTTTGGTCTAGCTAGAGTCCAAATTGGAGATTTTTGGTTCCAATCGCTGTGACTTTCTGAGATGCGGTGTGGGTGAACGGATGATGTGTATTTCCCACCGTAAACCATGGAGGAGGAGATTTTATGGTGTGGGGGTTCTTTGCTGGTGACACTGTCTGTGATTTGTTTAGAATTCAAAGAACAATTAACCAGAAAGGCTACCACAGCATTATGCAGCGATACACCATCCCATCTGGTTTGGGCTTAGTGGGACTATCATTTATTTTTTAGCTGGACAGTGACCCAACAGACCTCCAGCCTGTGTAAGGGCTATTTTACCAAGAAGAAGAGTGATGGAGTGCTGCATCAGATGACCTGGCCTCCACAATTCCCCGACCTCAACCAAATTGAGATGGTTTGGGATGAGTCAGACCACAGAGTGAAGGAAAAGCAGCCAACAAGTGCTCAGCATATGTGGGAACTCCTTCAAGACTGTTGGAAAAACATTCCGCATGAAGCTGGTTGAGAGAATGCCAAGAGTGTGCAAAGCTGTCATCAAGGAAAAGGGTGGCTATTAGAAGATGTTCCATTTAAAAAAATGGCCGTTTCCAGCTACAATAGTCATTTACAACACTAACAATGTCTACACTGTATTTCTGATCAATTTGTTATGTTATTTTAATGGACAAAAATGTGCTTTTCTTTAAAAAACAAGAACATTTCTAAGTGACCCCGAACTTTTGAACAGTAGTGTATTTTGATTTGTTTAACACTTTTTTGCTTGCTACAAAGTTCTGTATGTGTTATTTCATTGTTTTGATGCCTTCACTATTATTCTACAATGTAGAAAATAGTACAAATAAAGAAAAAAATGTTGACCGGTAGTGTGTATATATATATATACATATACATATTGTCTAATGAATGGGGTAGGATAGGGATTGAGATTAGTGTTGGGGTTTGCAAAGTGATTTGGTTGCTATTAGGATCTATTGGATTTTAGATTAAAGCTAGAATGCTTGGTGGTACGTCAATTGAAATAGTCTGAAATGTTTCCACTGATAAGGGCTTTAACTGTTTTATTCTCACCTTTGTTCTGAACATTATTCAATAATCTATAATCATATTAATCTCATGTGCTACCCTTTCAACTGATACCATGCTTATGTTGCATATCACTCATATTTGCTAAGCTATTAGCATTTACATTTGATGAAGCCCATATTGTTAACAATCACTGGAGTTTAAGGCATTAAAAAGGAAATATTAATGAATGCCTTACTGAATTAATTGCCATATCTGTTATTTTATCACCATGGATGTAAAGACCATTTAAGTATTCTATGTGTATAATAGGGTTTGAGTACTTCCATAATGTTTCTCTCCACTCTCCTCTTCATTGGGTCTGCAGATTGCAGAGTGGGAGGAGAACCAGCTTGACGAGCAGGTGAACTTTGACAACTGCAAGATCGACCCTGCCCCCTTCCAACTGGTGGAGCGCACCTCACTACATAAGGTCTGTCTGTCTGTCTGTTAATTATGCTGCTCAGTATAACCCCCTTTTGACTGTGTCCTCCATAATGTCCTCCATTCATAATGGTTTATAATGGTTTATTTGGTTTCATGCATGTTAACATTAGAAGCCCACTCCCTAAGTTTGTTTTACTCACTGCTTTAGCACACTCTGCCAACCCGGTCTTAGTCGTCTCTGAATCCTGGCTTAGGAAAACCACCAAAACCTTGAAATCTCCATCGCTAACTATAGCATTTTCCGTCAAGATAGAACTGCCATAGGGGGCGGTGTTGCAATCTATTGCAAATATAGCCTGCAGAGTTCTGTATTACTATCCAAGTCTGTACCCAAAAATTCAAGCTTCTACTTCTAAAAATTCACCTTTCCAGAAACAAGTCTCTCACTGTTGCCGCTTGCTATAGACCTCCCTCTGCCCCCAGCTGTGCCCTCGATACCATGTGAATTGATTGCCCCTGTCGTGACGTTGTATTAGTTAATGTGACGACTGTTGCTCATCGAATGATTAAAAGTTTCTAATTGTGTGATTAACTGAATCAAGCAATTATTAACTCATTAACCTGTTAACCAATTATTAACTCATTAACCTGTTAACCAATTATTAACTCATTAACCTGGGGCACCATGGGAAAACTAGTTTTTATTGAGTTTCTATTTCCCAAATTAACTCAAAGAATATCAGAATATCGATTTTACAACAGCAGCTAATTAACCAGTTACCTCTACAATCTCGTTCTGAACGTCGTATAGCCCGTGAATCTGCACGGACCCGGGTCTCACCAATAAGTTTGTACCACACCAATCTTAGTTGAATATTTATTTACTAGAAAGCTAAAATGATGATAAAAGATACACATAGACAAAACACATTATAGGCTATTGATTAGAACTTAGTAAAACGGGCCAACACACTATGGTGCGTGTTACCCAAAATGGGGATTTCAAAGAGAGAGAGGAAAAATAAAGTACACGAGAGAAATATACATTTGGGTGAATTTGTCAGCTATGCTATTCTAACCCTAGCCTTGCCCCAAACTGCCGCTCTTATTGGTCAGAATATAATGATGTAATTACGTGGGGAAGATCTCAGAGGATTCTCTGTGTGGACCGTTCAGGGGACCGTTCAGGCTGCTCGATGACACACTTCTCCGGGCGCACCTTTCTGGTCGTCCTCACAATGTCAGTGTCCTTTTGGCTTAGGAGTCTGTTCCCTCACCCTTGCTCTGGAAGGGGTCTTCTGAGGACAGACAGATCTGTAGCTCAGAGCTCACAGCATAGGAATGAAACCATTTAGATACCACGATTCGCTGGGATTGGATGCTAAGGGGGTCCGGCTTGAATTCACCCGCTTAGACACAGCTACTCATCCGTAGCTTGGGTAGAAAAATATTTATTTGTCTTCAAACTTGTGTTGCGTTCTGGGTTCATTGACTTTTTAGACCTTGGCTGTATCTTGGGTCACGTAGTCTCCTCTGTAAATTCTTTACTCACAGGTTTTATACCCTCGTGTCAGAAGTGGGCGTAACCGCCTTTAGGGCAATTCTCTGGGCGTACCTAGTTAAGAGGCATGGTCTAGATTTTACTCAAATCCAATTTTAGACAACTAACTTCACATTTCATCTTTACCAAAACATTCTCTTTGATTTGGACATTTTCCATACAACGTACAATGTATAAACATCAAACAAACACTAGGTAAACTGTTGACGTTACAATGTTTTCGTAATAACGTCATCTATTAATCTTTAATAACAAAACAAAAATGACATACATTTTCATGTTCCATCTATCGTCATGACCACCATTGTGGCTGACAGAAACCATTGTTCCTGGAATGACATTGACCTCATCCCGTCAGTAGGTGATGCCTGTCTATACTTTAAAAGTGCCTTCCTCACCATCTTAAATAAGCATGCCCCATTCAAAAAATGTAGAACTAGGAATAGATATAGTCCTTGGTTCACTGCAGACCTGTCTGCCCTTGACAAGCACAAAAACATCCTGTGGCGTTCTGCATTAGCATCGAATAGCCCGTGATATGCAACTTTTCAGGGAAGTTAGGAACAAATATACACAGGCAGTTAGGAAAGCTAAGACTAGCTTTTTCAAACAGAAATTTGCACATTAAGCATCTCCAATCCAAAATTAAATCTATAACTGGCTTCCTATATCGCAACAAAGCATCCTTCACTCATGCTGCCAAACATACCCTCGTAAAACTGACCATCCTACCGATCCTCGACTTCGGTGATGTCATCTATAAAATAGCCTCCAACACTCTACTCAACAAACTGGATGCAGTCTATCACAGTGCCATCCGTTTTGTCACCAAAGCCCCATACACTACCCACCATTGCGACCTGTACACTCTCGTTGGTTGGCCCTCGCTTCATGCGCATCGCCAAACCCACTGGCTACAGGTTATCTACAAGTCTCTGCTAGGTAAAGCCCCGCCTTATCTTAGCTCATTGGTCACCATAGCAGCACCCACTCGTAGCACGCGTTCCGTCAGGTATATCTCACTGGTCACCCCCAAAGCCAATTCCTCCTTTGGTCATCTTTACTTGCAGTTCTCTGTTGCCAATGACTGGAACAAACTGCAAAAATCTCTGAAGCTGGAGACTCATATCTCCCTCACCAACTGTCAGAGCAGCTCACAGATCACTGCACCTGTACATAGCCCATCCAACTACCTCATCCCCATACAGTATTTATTTTTCTTGCTCCTTTGCACCCCAGTATCTCTACTTGCACATTCATCTTCTGCACATCTACCATGCCAGTGTTTAATTGCTATATTGTAATTACTTTGCCACCATGGCCTATTTATTGCACTCACTGTATATAGACTTTTTGTTTTATTTTGTTCTACTGTATTATTGACTATGTTTTGTTTATTCCATGTGTAACTCTGTGTTGTTGTATGTGTTGAATTGCTATGCTTTATCTTGGCCAGGTCGCAGTTGTAAATGAGAACTTGTTCTCAACTAGCCTACCTGGTTAAATAAAGGTGAAATAAATCAAATAAAATAAAAAAATGCCCCACCCCCTCTTTTCCTCTCTTCTCCCATCCTCACCTCCCTGCTCTGTGTGCCTGCTGTTAAAACATTTAAGAGTGTGATTCTGTACCAATCCATCAAGCTCTCCCCTCTCTCAACCTTCCTCACCGCACACTGCCAACACCCAATACCACATACAGTCTCCCTCCACATATTAGTGTGTGCATGTGCGCATGCTCTAGAGCTGGGACGATAAACCAAAACCGACCATCTCGATCACTTATCGCAGGCATTTTGCTGATGTCGTTCATTACGATAAGTAGCCTATACTAGACAAATGTTAAGTTTGAAATGAAATAAGTTTGCTAATAAGGGTGATTGTCAATGGGATAATTAATGGTAGTATAACCATCAAACTAGTAATTGGTATAAAGTACTTAAGTTGTTTTTTTTAGGTATCTGTACTTTACTTTACTAATTTATATTTTTGACAACTTTTACTCCACTACATTCAACTGTGGTGCACATTCTTATAAACTCCTCTTTCTATTTAGTATTTTTGCATCAATTCAGATGTTGTCCTGTGTGTGTGTGTGTGTGTGTGTGTGTGTGTGTGCGTGCGTGCGTGCGTGCGTGTCAGTCTGGGGGATGTGTATTCCATGCTACTGTATGTTTGTGTTGTTTGTTTCCTGGTACATTGTAATGGAAAACTCCCATTGCATTAAATATTTAAATGACAATAAGGTAGTTCTATTCCCGGTGATTTGGGTTTAGGCTCAAGCTGCTGTATGTGTGGTTCACTTGACGTTCTAGCAGTTTATAGTATCAGTAGGGATGTTGTACCTTTCACAACAATCTAGCTCAGTGGTGCTCAAACACCTGATTACACTAATCAACGTGATTCCTTTTGATTACTTGCTGATTACTTCATTAGTTGAATGAGGAAGGACCCTGCACACCATGCAGCTCTCCAATGACCACTAAGGTGACTGTTCTAATGCACTAACTGCGTTAGTTTAATAGCTGCTCAAAGATTTTCACAGGAGGCTATGTCTCCAGAGGAATGTCAAAAGGGAATCTATGGTTGGTTGTGTTCTAGCAGTTTAAGGTGTTTGTTCCAAGTGTTCTAGATGTTGGTTCTAAATGTTGATTCAAACATTTTTAAGCTGTTGGTTCTGAGTGTTCTAAATATTGGTTCTAAGTGTGTTGTTCTTTTGTCCCCAGACCCACACCATCTTCTCTCTGCTTGGGTTGGACCATGCCTATGTCACCAGCATCGGACGACTCATTGGAGTGGTGTCCCTCAAAGAGGTGAGTGACACGGATCACCTGGAGTTGACCACATCAACATGACACTGTCCCATCATTATCATCACTTACAGCATCATGACAGTCAACATCATCATAACAATGTCCATCATCATCATCTTCCTCACTGTCACAATCATCTGCATAACCTAACATTATGACTATAACTACTGTTCCCTGAAGGAGGGGGGGGGGGTCGCACTCTTGAGACTTCGGTTAAAGGAAGTAAAATCAGGCCTGACAAGGACAATGAAATCCGCGCCTCGCTGGTGATAAGTGTGAGGCTCGGATTTATTCCTTCAATTTAATACGGCTCTTCACCGAGCCCAGGAACGCATGTTGTGGGGCCAAATAGGTGTTGTACCTTGTTTCCCTCCTTCAGGGAACAGTAGTTATGGTGATAACCAATGTTCCTTCAAATGTTTGGGGTCACTGAGCAAATTTTAGATCTTGTGAACGGAAACTTGAACAGTGTGAGAATTTTGTGCATCTTCTGGCGCACATTTACAGTGAACACTGAGGCTGTACCCTTACAGTTTTAGACAGTAGCCAATAAGATACTGTGGCTATTTGAGCATAGTGTAGGCCTACCAACAGAACCAATGGAGCAAATCACATAGCATTATCATATGGAAATAGCTTTTGATTTCTATGATATAGCCTACAGTAGCCTATATGTGGTGTTCAATGCAGACCTACATTGCATGAGACTTCTAAAAACTTTTTTACATTATGAAGGGCTTGACATTAATTCATTATTTTTTAGTTGGCCTGTAACACCATGGGCCAAATAGGTGACTGTACATTTCATTGTATTGTGTTATATGATGCAAAAAAAACACTTTACAAAAAACAATGAATTATTATTACCATACTTTAACCCCTCTGCCTATTGGCTTATTTGCATATTCAAGCCTGTCTCTAAATATAACACTGCCCCTTTTTACCTGACTGTTTATTTAAAGACCGCTTTAAATGTGCTCTTGTGGGAAGCAGTAATTCCCCATTGCTGACCTATAAAAATCGTCTAATAACTCGCTAACTAGCAAAGAATGTCAACAAATGCGCACACGCGCGGCTCTGATATGAACAAAAACGCGCATTCACTAGCGGGGGGTGAAAATCTGCTAGTGGGCTACCGCTGCCAAAAGAATTCTACTCCGTTGCGTTCGGTCTCTGCCTACAACAAAATCACAGACTCAATCTTGCAGAGTTAGATTTGTTTGGTTTGTTGCGTTGAAAAGGGGCTGATATAATGTTGATTTGTTCACAGAAAAAAATATCCATATAGTGCAAACTCAGTGAAGTTCAATCTCTTGAGTCTCTGCGCGACATGGCATTTATGCTACGCAGCAGTCCTTGGAGGAAGTGCGCAGCCGCTCACACCAGAAGGGTACCTTTTGAGGGTACCTTGATCATAACGTTACATAAGCTTTCAGTCAGTTAATTTCGGAACAACATACTGTGGAGAAATGGAATCCAGCCCCATCCGACCCCAACGGATTTCATTGGCCTTGTTAGCCGTGATTTTAGTTACTTCAACGGAGGTCATGAGAGTGCAACTCCCCTCATGGTACACTACAAAAGTATGTGGACACCGGCTCGTCAACATCTCATTCCAAAATCACGGGCATTAATATGGAGTTGGTCCCCCCAATCCAGCCTCCCCTCAATTATGTAATTGTTTTAAATGTAACCTTTATTTAACTAGGCAATGACAGTTTACTGGGGAACAGTGGGTTAACTATCTTGTTCAGGGCCAAACAACATATTTTTTACCTTGTCAGCTCAGGGATTCAATCCAGCAACCTTTCGGTTACTGGTCCAACGCTCCAAACACTAGGCTACCTGCTGCCCCACTCTTCTGGGAAGGCTTTCCACTAGATGTTGGAACATTGCTGCGGGCACTTTCTTCCATTCAGCCGCGAGCATTAGTGAGGTTGGGCACTGATATTGGGCAATTCTGTATGGATCTCGCCTTGTGCACGGGGGGCATTGTCATGCTGAAACAGGAAAGGGCCTTCCCCAAACTGTTGCCACAAAGTTGGAAGCACAGAATTGTCTTGAATGTCATTATATGCTGTAGCATTAACATTCCCCTTCACTGGAACTAAGGTGGCCTCGCCCAAACCATGAAAAACACCCCCAGACCATTATTCCTCTTCCACCAAACTTTACAGAAAGGCACTATGCATTGGGGCAGGTAGCGTTCTCCTGGCATCCGCCAAACCCAGATTCGTCCGTCAGGACTGCCAAATAAATGGTGAAGCATGATTCATCACTCCAGAGAATGCGTTTCCACTGCTCCAGAGTCTAATGGCGACAAGCTTTACACCACTCAAGCCGACGCTTGGCATTGCGCATGGTGATCTTAGGCTTGTGTGCGGCTGCTCGGCCATGGAAACCCATTTCATGAATCCCCGACCAACTGTTCTTGTGCTGACATTGTTTCCAGATAAAGTTTGGAACTCAGTAGTGTGTTGCAAGTGAGGACAGATTATTTTTATGAGCTTCAACGGTCACATTCTGTGAGTTAGTGTGTCCTACCACTTTGCTGCTGAGCCGTTGTTGCTCCTAGACGTTTCCACTTCACAATAACAGCACTTACAGTTGACCTGGGCAGCTCTAGCAGGGCAGAAATTTGACAAACTGACTTGTTGGAAAGGTGGCATACTATGACGGTGCCACGTTGAAAGTCAATGGAGATTGCATGGCTGTGTGCTGGGTTTTATACACCTGTCAGCAACAGGTGTGGCTGAAATAGCCGAATCCACTAATTTGAAGGGATGTCCACATACTTTTGGCCATGTAGTGTATGTTGTACCGAAGTTGACTGACTGAAAGGGAACTGTCACCACCATCACACACAGTCCGCATTAATGAGCTCGGCTCTTTCCGGCCCTTCAATTGGTGACAGACAACGAGACAAATGACTGGTTAATGTTCCTTGCAGTCTCTCTTCTTTCTGCCTCTTTTTCTCTCTCTCTCTCTCTCTCTCTCTCACTCTCTCTCTCTCACTCTCACTCTCACTCTCTCGCTCTCCACAAACAAAACAGAAAGGAGCACTCTGTCTTTGTGAATTGGCTGTAAAACGGGAGATTGGTGCTAAGCACAGTGTTGTTCCACTGGCTGACAATTAGGCCTTTTATTTGGTATTAGACAAGCAGACAAAAACAGCATTGAGATGAGCCTCGCCTCCCCTCGTCTCCTCCCCTCGTCTCAACTCTCCCCGCCTCTTGTCTCTGTCACACAGTACTACTGCATTCAGCTCTCCTTATGCCTCCTAATAATAACTGGATACACAGGGAGGGTGTGTGTGCAACCTGTGTCTCTGCTTAGAAACAGCTGTTTCCAAGACATCTGTCATTGTTGGGGAAGGAGAGGGATGGAGTGTATGACATGATATCTGATCAGGGCTATTGTTTAGTCAAATAAATGTTGAGTTTCATAACCATAAAATGTGTCCGCCTTTACTTTATTATAGGCTTGGGCAGTAACCTGATTGTCATACCGACCTTGTGCCATGCCGGGATATTCGGTAATACCCCACTGAGCCTTTATAATCCGATGGGTTAGCAATGCTAACAAGTACATGTCAAATCCAATAGAGAATGCTAACGAGCGCATTGCGAACATTTTATAGTCCCTGAACTAAAGTATTTGCAGGACAGACCACCTAGCTCATTAAGTTATACAAGTAACAAAAAATGCTCTTCACCTTTTGCTGCACGCGCAAAACAAATATTAAACAGCAAGGCTCTTGATCCAGGAGGGGATTCTCTGCTCTTACCAAGAGAAGCTTGATTTTGGAAAAAGCTCACTACGTAGCTAGATAGCTAACTAGCTACTTAGTTTGCAAACCAAATGCACACAAGCAGAGCATTTAACACATTTTAGACAGTTAACTTAATAGTTCTAAGATATCTAGCTGGCAAACATTTAGTTGTGAATTCCATACAGTACTAAATTGTACAGTACATCTCCTTTGTACAAGACAAAGGAGATGATTGTGGACTACACTTCCCTAACACTGTTGCTGTACAAGGCTGTAGTGGAGCAGGTTGAGAGCTTCAAGTTCCTTGGTTTCCACATCACCAACAAACTAACATGGTCCAAGCATACCAAGACAGTCGTGAAGCGGGCACGACAAAACCTATTCCCCCTATTTGGCATGGGTCCTCAACCATGATCCTCAACCTGCTCCTACAGCTGCACCATCGAGAGCATGGTTGCATCACTGCCTGGTATGGCAACTGCTCGGCCTCCGACCGCAAGGCACTACAGATGGTAGTGTGTAAGGCCCAATACATCACTGGGGCCAAGCTTCCTTCCACCCAGGACCTCTATACCAACCAGGTGGTGTCAGAGGAAGGCCCTAAAAATGTTCAGACTCCAGCCACCCTAGTCATAGACTGTTCTCTCTGCTACCACACGGCAAGCGGTACCAGAACGTCAAGTCTAGGTCCCAAAGGCTTCTAAACAGCTTCTATCCCGAAGCCATAAGAACATCTAATCAAATGCTACCCAGACTATTTGCATTGACCCCTTTTACGTTGCTACTTTCTGTTATTATCTAAACATAGTCACTTTAACTCTACCTACATGTACATGTTACCTCGACTAACTGGTGCTCCCGCACATTGACTCTGTACCAGTACCCCCTGTATATAGCCTCGCTGTTGCTCTTTATTGTTTTAGGTATTTTTCTTTAAACTGCATTGTTGCTTAAGGGCCTGTAAGTAAGCATTTCACTGTCAGGTCTACTACACCTGTTGTATTCAGCGCATGTGACAAATAAAAATGTATTTGATTTGATTACCTGGCACGTGCTGCACAGTGAGTGACTCACAAGGCTCTGGTCTTTTGTCGCTGTGTGCTTGTAAACAAACGCCACGTGACATGTGACTGGAGACTACTGTAAGCATCATAATAATGTGACAGGTAAAATGAAGAACTCAATCTACTTTATCTCTTAATGTATTGCACAAGTTGACTGCAGGTATTTACTTAAAGTAGCTACAAACATTCACATTTATTTAAAGAAATAGTTTAAACGATATTGACGGTATTGAATAACCATCCCATGGCCATTTCCAAATACCTCGGTATATGGTATATGGCCCAAGTCTACTTTATTACCATGGTACAGTAGCGTAGCCACACTCCTTGTAGTATCACCTAGAAACACCATAGCAATCACCCTGTAATATCGCCATGGTTAAACCTCACCATTCTGCTTTGGTCTACACTTCCCTAACACTGTCGGAGTACAGATTGAACTGTCCTCTCTGGTACAAAGCCTTACTTATTTTCAATCCCAAATTGACTGTACTCCATAACTGTCCTCTCTGGTACAAAGCCTTACTTATTTTCAATCCCAAATTGACTGTACTCCATAACTGTCCTCTCTGGTACTAAGCCTTACTTATTTTCAATCCCAAATTGACTGTACTCCATAACTGTCACCCTTAGTCCCTAAGTGTCAGTGTACAGGCAAGGGGTCTGATTGGGCAAGTCTCTTGGCCTTTGTTGACTGATTCTTCCTGTATTATCCCTGTAGCTGCGGAAGGCCATCGAGGGTTCTGTGGCGGTAAAAGGGGTGAAGGTGCGCCCCCCTCTGTCCAGTTTCCGGGACAGCGGCACCAGCGGCACCAGCAGCAGCAATAGTGAGAACGAAGCCACAGAGCTCCACAAGCTGTGGGACCGTCACAAGTCCATGTCCCTCCCCCGGGAGCACCTGGCCTCCGACTCTGATGAGAAGTCCCAGTGAGGGGGATGGGGACAGGGGGATGGGATGGTGACGGGTGTGTTGGAGGGTAGAGGAGTATGAGGAGCGTAGACCCCCCCCCGCCCCACCTCAAAACCACAACCGATGCTGCAACCTCAGGGCTTGGATCAATACTAAATTCTGGAAAAATAAAGTTCTCTCCTCCTCCTCTCCTAACCTTCCTCTCCATCCCTCTCTCCTTTACCCCTCCTCCCAGTGGGCTTTTGGGCCCTGCACTTACTCAACTCTTGAGGCTGAGGGATGGACTCTGCTCTCGCCCCAACCAGAACAGAAGAAATCTGGGTGTTAGGGAGGGGAGAGGAGTGTCACTGCTTAACAAAGGTGGTCAGAACAAAATGTATAGAATGTGGTTTGACTATAAAAGGTATTGCATTTTTATTCTTTTTTATAGCAACCTGGGTATTGGTGAGGAAATGTTCAAAGTTTGTTTTCATTTTGTGGACCTGTAAACATTTCTTTCTGACCAGTCTTCCATATACAGACGGTTCTATGGTGATAAGAAGATAGGCTTGTGTACCGGTAAAGATGTAAGTGTGTGTATTGAGTGCATGGACGTTTTGGTTTGTATGTATTTACACGAAGAAGGTAGCGAAACCAACCACCTGCTTTAATTACTTTGTGATTTGAATCTTCTTATCAGACACATTTCAATCTTATCATTCCAGCTCTGTCCTATTTTGTTCCCATCTGGTTGAGTGACCTGGAACTGGAAATAAGTATGGAGGTAGCCTAGCGGTTAGAGAGTTGGGCTAGCAACCGAAACGTTGCTGGTTCAAATACCTGAGCCGACAGGGTGAAACATGTCTGTGCCCTTGAGCAAGACACCTAACCCTACTTATCTCCAGGGGTACTGTACTACTATGGCTGACACAGTAAAACAACACATCTCCCTCTACCTATCCAGTGTATGGGACGATGCAACAGCTATGTTTATGTTTTATTTTTTGTCCTTGCCTCTGTAGAAAGAACCACATACTGTTCTGGTCTCACATTGGGAGACATCTTCACCTCTCTCTCTCTCTCTCTCTCTCTCTCTCTCTCTCTCTCTCTCTCTCTCTCTCTCTCTCTCTCTACAGCGAGACAAATGACTGGTTAATGTTCCTTGCAGTCTCTCTTCTTTCTGCCTCTTGTTCTCTCTCTCTCTCTCTCTCTCTCTCTCTCTCTCTCTCTCTCGCTCTCTCTCTCTCTCGCTCTCTACTTTTTTCTGTGTTGCATTTGTGAGTGAGTCTGGGTGAGAGAATAGTCTACTCTATGCAAACAGATGTACAGTATGTATGTAGGAATTATGTAGAATGGTGAAAGCATGTGTGCTATTAACTCCTTTAAGAAAGCACGGCTTCAAACACACGCACACACACATACACACACACACAGGTTTTAATAAGAGCCAGTCTGCACACTCCAAGAGAAGAGGGTTTCTCTAAATATAGCTCTTAATAACCCTGACTGAGTGTGTTGGGCTAGGGAGGAAGGGAGGAAGAGAGGAAGAAGGAATGTGGGAAGAGAGAGTGAATGGACGGCTGAAAGATGACAGGATGAAAGCTTTTCAGTTATCTAATCTCCTGCTTTAGGGTGTTTTTCTTCAATCAAACCCAGGGTAGCTTTCTGGTTGGCCAACTTCACATCCCCGCTGTATATGCCTATTGTCCAGTAACACTATGGTGATCAGAGTAGGGTCAGACCCAGACCACATATAGCCAGTTTGATTAATGCTGTAAGGTAGCCAACTGACTGAAACTAGATATCTGAACTAACTGTCCAATGACAAACACTATAGCCCGTGCATACTGACCAATAAGAAACCGTCAGCATTACAGATCAGTGTTCTATACATAACCAATGACAAAGCACTCCATTCCTGCTACAGTATGACTTATCAATAGGCCTACTGATGTATAGAGCAGCCTAGAGAAGGTCTAGTTAGATGGTTAGGAGTCTGACCTCTGTGCTTTTTACTTATTCATGTATTTTCCTCACGACAGTCTCTGGCTTAATGTGCTGCATGGTTTCCTTAGTCATTTGAATGTATTTAACTTTTAATTACGTTTCGCTTGGTGATAGAAGCTCCATACTGCACAAGCCCAATGTGCAGCTTCCAATCAGATCTCACACACTCCCTCACTGAATTGTGGGTCAATATATATATATTTTGTTAGTATGGCCACTAGTCATTTTATTTCCGTCTTTCTTGCTCTCTCGCTCTCTGATGATTATCAGGCAGGGGTCATTTTGTGTCGTCTTTCTCGCTCTCTCTCTCTCTGATGAATATCAGGCAGGGGTCATTTTGTGTCGTCTTTCTTGCTCTCTCTCTCTCTGATGATTATCAGGCAGGGGTCATTTTGTGTCGTCTTTCTTGCTCTCTCTCTCTCTGATGAATATCAGGCAGGGGTCATTTTGTGTCGTCTTTCTTGCTCTCTCTCTCTCTGATGAATATCAGGCAGGGGTCATTTTGTGTCGTCTTTCTTCCTCTCTGATGATTATCAGGCAGGGGTCATTTTGTGTCGTCTTTCTTGCTCTCTCTCTCTCTGATGATTATCAGGCAGGGGTCATTTTGTGTCGTCTTTCTTGCTCTCTCTCTCTCTGATGAATATCAGGCAGGGGTCATTTTGTGTCGTCTTTCTTGCTCTCTCTCTCTCTCTGATGATTATCAGGCAGGGGTCATTTTGTGTCGTCTTTCTTCCTCTGATGATTATCAGGCAGGGGTCATTTTGTGTCGTCTTTCTTGCTCTCTCTCTCTCTGATGATTATCAGGCAGGGGTCATTTTGTGTCGTCTTTCTTGCTCTCTCGCTCTCTGATGATTATCAGGCAGGGGTCATTTTGTGTCGTCTTTCTTGCTCTCTCTCTCTCTGATGATTATCAGGCAGGGGTCATTTTGTGTCGTCTTTCTTTCGCTCTCGCTCTCTGATGATTATCAGGCAGGGGTCATTTTGTGACGTCTTTCTTGCTCTCTCGCTCTCTGATGATTATCAGGCAGGAGTCATTTTGTGTCGTCTTTCTTGCTCTCTCGCTCTCTGATGAGTTTCAGGAAGGGGTCATTTTGTGTCGTCTTTCTTGCTCTCTCTCTCTCTGATGATTATCAGGCAGGGGTCATTTTGTGTCGTCTTTCGTTCTCTCTCGCTCTCTGATGATTATCAGGCAGGGGTCATTTTGTGTCGTCTTTCTCGCTCTCTCGCTCTCTGATGATTATCAGGCAGGGGTCATTTTGTGTCGTCTTTCTTGCTCTCTCTCTCTCTGATGATTATCAGGCAGGGGTCATTTTGTGTCGTCTTTCTCGCTCTCTCGCTCTCTGATGATTATCAGGCAGGGGTCATTTTGTGTCGTCTTTCTTGCTCTCTCTCTGATGATTATCAGGCAGGGGTCATTTTGTGTCGTCTTTCTTGCTCTCTCGCTCTCTGATGATTATCAGGCAGGGGTCATTTTGTGTCGTCTTTCTTGCTCTCTCTCTCTCTGATGATTATCAGGCAGGGGTCATTTTGTGTCGTCTTTCTTTCTCTCTTCTTTGCAATGTTTGCACTGAAAGGCCTGATGCCTCTGAAAAGGACTGAGCAGAGTCACTTCCTGTGTCAAACACTCCTTCCACCTGCAGTTGTTGTTATTTTGATTTACTGCTGTTTTCTGCCAGTGACGTCAAGATTTCTGCTCACATATGCAAGCTGAGTGCATCTGGCTGGTTATACACATTCAGGTGCCTTATTCAGTGCCACATTGAACAAAGTACACACACACACACACTGACATTTCAACCACCTGGATGTGTTATTGCATGAAAAGGTTTTATTTTCAGTGGTGAGTTATTGCCTTGTTCACTGCCACTGAAAAGAAAAGACACACACTAACCTCTTCAGACTGACATGCCCATCCTCACATGCAGAGATAGACACTCACACACCTTGAGTGACAGCATGGCTTTGCATGAAGGAGTGCATGTGACTTTGAAGGCTGTGTTTTTATATTGTTAGAATTATGACCAGAAAAAGATTGAAAATATGAGGAGAAATATGCTCTTGTGTATATCATTTTAATTGACAATGTCATGATGATGATGATGATGGCTATTTGTTAAATATGTTGTTTTTATCCTCCTTTATTTTGTCTTTTCTCATTGAATTCATTTTGATCTAGGTTTGATTGGCATCATGCATTCATACAATGAGCTTTATTCATGACTTATTTTGGGAAAGGGGACAGAGCTTTTTGGGGAGGCGTGAATTTAGAACTTTGCTATAGGTTTACAGATTTAATATATTTAACATATCATGGCTGTAATATATGATCATTGCTATCTATCAAGTTGCTCTTCCTGCAACTCCTTTTTAGTTTTTGTTGCATATTGCTCTTCCATGTCTGATTGTTATAAAAAGGTCCAATGCTCAATGTTTTTCCAGCCTTGCAGCATGTCCCCAACATTTATACATTGTTATATATGTCATTTGTATAATGCAAGTAAAACTATAACACTAGCAGAATGAGACCCACTCTCTGAAGTAGCAGGAACATTTAAGGAATGTTTAAAGAATTTTTAAAGGACCCATGGGTGTTCTAATGCCCTGTGGTCCGTATGACATCATCATTTCACAAGTGCCTACATCATCTCAGGCCTCTGCATGGTAACAGGAGTAGGATAGGTTCTCTCTGTAAATGAATGTGATACATTTAAGGGATAGTAATGTCTACCCATGTCTCTGCATTTGATAGTAGTCATTCATACACACACACACACACACACACACACACACACACACACACACACACACACACACTAAAGACGTACACACACACAGAGGAGGAGGATAATGTGTCCGTGCAGTGTGCAATTATCCCTAATCACCACGGCAACTCGCCGTTGTCATTCCCCAAGCTAGCTGAAGGGACCAGTGAAAATACACACTTTTGATTTGCTTTAGTTCTCATTATTTTGTGTTTCTCTGAAGTCACTCCTTATTTTCCCTGTCCTTTCTTTATGACATCTCATTTGCTACCAGATAGATATAGTAGGGCAGGTACATATTTATTAATATGTTAATCAAAATAGAAGAAGAATCTGTGATTTGTTTTTTATTATTTCTATTTTAATGATTAGGTAATCAACTTGTGCAATAACGATTGTTCATCTCACTTTCTAACCAGATTTTAATCTATGACTTGACATGAATGCGAGATCCTTATTTTTGTAAAGAAATTGAAAACTGTAAAACATTATGTATGTATAAGAGGGAAACTAATGAACGCACAAGTGTGCGTGTGTAGACCTAAGGAAAGAAGGATGGTGTGTGTGTGTGTGGGATGACACACACACACAATGTCTGTTTGGTCCCAGGCCATTTCTGGATTCTGCTGCTTGTACTGTAGCTGTCTGACTCTGGACTGTATGATGTGTTATAGGCCCATTACGGAAACACATTGGGGTCAAACCAGACAGAGCTTAACAAGTCCAGTGCTATTTTTCACAAGAACAAATAAAACAATGTTTTGTATATCAGGGATGAATAAAGAGATTTTAACAAATGGCAGTCTGGAGTCTTGATCATGTCACGGCTATTCAAAGGAGAGGACCAAGGTGCAGCGTTGTGAGCGTACATTATCTTTTAATGATCAAAATGACGCCCCACTAAACACTACAAAAACAAACCGTGAAGCTCAAAAGCAAAGTGCTCTAAACAGCATCAACCTCTCACAAACACAGGTGGGAAAAAGGGTACCTAAGTATGGTTCCCAATCAGAAACAACGATAGACAGCTGTCCCTGATTGAGAACCATACCCGGCCAAACACAAAGAAATAGAAAACATAGAACACAAAACATAGAATGCCCACCCCAACTCACGCCCTGACCAAACCAAAATAGAGACATAAAAAGGATCTCTAAGGTCAGGGCGTGACAGATCATCCTAAAATGTTCCTTTCCCTCGCCCCTCTTTTTCTCTCTTCCTCCTCTCCTCCCAAGAATCTGTAGAACAGCAACTGTTTATTTTCTTTCTCTTTTTTTCTATCGCTCTCTCCTTCTTTCCCTCTGGGGTGTTTTTGTTGTTAAAAACAAATCTGTTTTTCGGAGTGAAATACCATCTGTACTGAAATGGGCAGATAAATGCTTAATTATAGCTAAATGGGTTCATTCATTAAGTGGGCTTCTCTATCCCTTGGCGGACTTCAGGTGTGAAAATAAACCTCTCTCCCTGTGGAGTCTATCATCTGTGTCTGTGTTCCAGACAGCTGTGCAGTAGAGTAGGATGTGTTTTAAACTGCCCTGTCTCTGCTGTTCCAGATGAGATTACAGTCCTGTCTCTGACGCCTTTGTTCTGAATTATGTCCCAGTGTAATCTATAATTCCTGTAATCTGACCAACAGTCAACACTGCAATCTGAGATGAGACCAAACACTACCCAATCCTGTTAGAGATTTGGATTATTCATGTCTGTCTGTATGTGTGTGAGAGAAACCGAGAGTAAGTGTATGTTGGAGAGAAAATGGCCCAATCTGTATTTTTTACCAATTTTCTGTAATTGAATACCATAAGAACAGTTTGTATTGCTTGATGGAGTGCCGGGGCTAGTCCTTGATGGAGGTGTTAGTGCCGGGGCTAGTCCTTGATGGAGGTGGTGGTGCCGGTGCTAGTCCTTGATGGAGGTGGTGGTGCCGGTGCTAGTCCTTGATGGAGGTGGTGGTGCCGGTGCTAGTCCTTGATGGAGGTGGTGGTGCCGGTGCTAGTCCTTGATGGAGGTGTTAGTGCTGGTGCTCGTCCTTGATGAAGGTGCCGGTGCCGGTGCTAGTCCTTGATGGAGGTGTTAGTGCTGGTGCTAGTCCTTGATGGAGGTGTTAGTGCCAGTGCTAGTCCTTGATGGAGGTGGTGGTGCCGGGGCTAGTCCTTGATGGAGGTGGTGGTGCCGGTGCTAGTCCTTGATGGAGGTGTTAGTGCTGGTGCTCGTCCTTGATGGAGGTGCCGGTGCTAGTCCTTGATGGAGGTGCCTGTGCCAGTCCTCGATGGAGGTGGTGGTGCCGGGGCTAGTCCTTGATGGAGGTGCCGGTGCTAGTCCTTGATGGAGGTGGTGGTGCCGGTGCTAGTCCTTGATGGAGGTGCCTGTGCTAGTCCTTGATGGAGGTGTTAGTGCCGGGGCTAGTCCTTGATGGAGGTGCCGGTGCTAGTCCTTGATGGAGGTGTTAGTGCCGAGGCTAGTCCTTGATGGAGGTGTTAGTGCCGGGGCTAGTCCTTGATGGAGGTGTTAGTGCCGGGGCTAGTCCTTGATGGAGGTGTTAGTGCCGGGGCTAGTCCTTGATGGAGGTGGTGGTGCCGGTGCTAGTCCTTGATGGATGTGGTGGTGCTGGTGCTAGTCCTTGATGGAGGTGTTAGTGCTGGGGCTAGTCATTGATGGAGGTGGTGGTGCCGGGGCTAGTCCTTGATGGAGGTGCCGGTGCTAGTCCTTGATGGAGGTGGTGGTGCCGGTGCTAGTCCTTGATGGAGGTGCCTGTGCTAGTCCTTGATGGAGGTGTTATTGCCGGGGCTAGTCCTTGATGGAGGTGCCGGTGCTAGTCCTTGATGGAGGTGTTAGTGCCGGCGCTAGTCCTTGATGGAGGTGTTAGTGCCGGGGCTAGTCCTTGATGGAGGTGTTAGTGCCGGTGCTAGTCCTTGATGGAGCTGGTGGTGCCGGTGCTAGTCCTTGATGGATGTGGTGGTGCTGGTGCTAGTCCTTGATGGAGATGTTAGTGCTGGGGCTAGTCATTGATGGAGGTGGTGGTGCCGGGGCTAGTCCTTGATGGAGGTGGTGGTGCCGGTGCTAGTCCTTGATGGAGGTGCCTGTGCTAGTCCTTGATGGAGGTGTTAGTGCCGGGGCTAGTCCTTGATGGAGGTGCCGATGCTAGTCCTTGATGGAGGTGTTAGTGCCGAGGCTAGTCCTTGATTGAGGTGTTAGTGCTGGTGCTAGTCTTTGATGGAGGTGCCGGTGCTAGTCCTTGATGGAGGTGTTAGTGCCGGGGCTAGTCCTTGATGGAGGTGTTAGTGCCGGGGCTAGTCCTTGATGGAGGTGTTAGTGCCGGGGCTAGTCCTTGATGGAGCTGGTGGTGCCGGTGCTAGTCCTTGATGGATGTGGTGGTGCTGGTGCTAGTCCTTGATGGAGGTGTTAGTGCTGGGGCTAGTCATTGATGGAGGTGGTGGTGCCGGTGCTAGTCCTTGATGGAGGTGCCGGTGCTAGTCCTTGATGGAGGTGTTAGTGCCGGGGCTAGTCATTGATGGATGTGGTGGTGCTGGTGCTACTCCTTGATGGAGGTGTTAGTTCTGGGGCTAGTCATTGATGGAGGTGGTAGTGCCAGTGCTAGTCCTTGATGGAGGTGGTGGTGCCGGTGCAAGTCCTTGATGGAGATGTTAGTGCCGTGGCTAGTCCTTGATGGAGGTGGTGGTGCCGGTGCTAGTTCTTGATGGAGGTGCCGGTGCTAGTCCTTGATGGAGGTGTTAGTGCCGGGGCTAGTCATTGATGGAGGTGGTGGTGCCGGGGCTAGTCCTTGATGGAGGTGGTGGTGCCGGTGCAAGTCCTTGATGGAGGTGTTAGCGCCGGGGCTAGTCCTTGATGGAGGTGGTGGTGCCTATGCTAGTCCTTGATGGAGGTGCCGGTGCTAGTCCTTGATGGAGGTGTTAGTGCCGGGGCTAGTCATTGATGGAGGTGGTGGTGCCGGGGCTAGTCCTTGATGGAGGTGGTGGTGCCGGTGCAAGTCCTTGATGGAGGTGTTAGCGCCGGGGCTAGTCCTTGATGGAGGTGGTGGTGCCGGGGCTAGTCATTGATGGAGGTGGTGGTGCCGGTGCAAGTCCTTGATGGAGGTGTTAGCGCCGGGGCTAGTCCTTGATGGAGGTGGTGGTGCCGGTGCCGTTCCTTGCTGGAACTGCTGTACACGTTCTCAACACAACCACTTTGAGTTTTGTCTCCTGTCCCAGGCAATGTGGACTTCATATTGATTAATAATACACTAAGGTGTCACAGTAAAAGTCCTCCTCCCCAGCTCGACAGAGAGTGAGGAGGAAACAAGGGGGGGGATATTTTAACTGTGGCTCATATTCAGACAGGCAGATAGATGAAATTGCTGCTAAAAAAGTTCAGACAGGTCTATGAAGAAAGTTTCCCATAGCAAACTAAACTCGGTCTGACTTTCTCAGACCGGTCTGATACTCTGTGTGCATGTACGTGTGCGCGTGCTCAAAAGAGCGAGAAGCTAGGAGATGGAGAGAGGAGATGAAGGATGACAAGCATTAGATTTATTTTTGCTTCTCTTAAAATCTTGTCAGACCAATTATCATCCAGGATATTACTGGCTCTATGGCTTTGGACAAGTATTCATTGTTGTCAGGAAACGTGCAAGCAATAGCTGGTCACTTATTCATGAACAGAGCTCTCTCTCTCTCAGGTCTACCCAGTGGGTTCAGTATGGAGCTATTGGGGAGGGGTCTGTCTGTCAGGGTGCACTGTGTGTGTGTGTAATAAACCAAACCCCATGTTACTTACTTTTTTAGGGTGCATTGTTAATGATTCATTTTTTTATGCATTTTCTTTATAAAGATCATACATTTATTCATTCATCAACAATCAACATCAACACACTAAACAAACAAGTAAAACATCTATTGAAATCAAATTTGGGAGCTTCAGCACCTCCATAGTGGAGGTCTTCCTGACTCTGGCCACTAGCGTGCCCTCAGGGGTCAGCGTGCCACTGACCGACAGGGGGTCCCTGTCCTCCAAGAGCATGGTCTTATGGGTAAACGTATCACTGACACTCCCATTCTCCAACACATGAGGCAGAGAGAGTATGATGAGAGCGAGAGAGTGGAATGAGGGAGGAAGAAGGATGGATGGAGGGAGAGGCCAAGTTGAGGGAAGGAGAAATAGAAGATGGAGATGACAGAGAGAGCAAGCAGAGAAAGAGTAAAGGAGAGATGGAAAGGGAATATCATTTTGATTTATTTCACATTTATTTAACCAGGTAGGCAAGTTGAGAACAAGTTCTCATTTACAATTGCGACCTGGCCAAGATAAAGCAAAGCAGTTTGACACATACAACAACACAGAGTTACACATGGAGTAAAACAAACATACAGTCAATAATAAGAAAAAAAAAAGTCTATATACAATGTGAGCAAATGAGGTGAGAAGGGAGGTAAAGGCAAAAGAAGGCCATGGTGGCGAAGTAAATACAATATAGCACTGGAATGGTTGACTTGCAGTGGAAGAATGTGCAAAGTAGAGATAGAAATAATGGGGTGCAAAGGAGCAAAATAAATAAATACATTAGGGAAAGAGGTAGTTGTTTGGGCTAAATTATAGATGGGCTATGTACAGGTGCAGTAATCTGTGAGCTGCTCTGACAGCTGGTGCTTAACGCTAGTGAGGGAGATAAGTGTTTCCAGTTTCAGAGATTTTTGTAGTTTGCTCCAGTCATTGGCAGCAGAGAACTGGAAGGAGAGGCGGCCAAAGGAAGAATTGGTTTTGGGGGTGACCAGAGAGATATACCTCCTGGAGCGCGTGCTACAGGTGGGTGCTGCTATGGTGACCAGCGAGCTGAGATAAGGGGGGACTTTACCTAGCAGGGTCTTGTAGATGACCTGGAGCCAGTGGGTTTGGCGAGTATGAAGGCAGGGCCAGCCAACGAGAGCGTACAAGTCGCAGTGGTGGGTAGTATATGGGGCTTTGGTGACAAAACAAATGGCACTGTGATAGACTGCATCCAATTTATTGAGTAGGGTATTGGAGGCTATTTTGTAAATGACATCGCCGAAGTCGAGGATCGGTAGGATGGTCAGTTTTACAAGGGTATGTTTGGCAGCATGAGTGAAGGATGCTTTGTTGAAAAATAGGAAGCCAATTCTAGATTTAACTTTGTATTGGAGATGTTTGATGTGAGTCTGGAAGGAGAGTTTACAGTCTAACCAGACACCTAGGCATTTGTAGTTGTCCACATACTGTATTCTAAGTCAGAGCCGTCCAGAGTAGTGAGGTTGGACAGGCGGTCAGGTGCAGGCAGCAATCGGTTGAAGAGCATGCATTTAGTTTTACATGTATTTAAGAGCAATTGGAGACCATTAAGAGCAATTGAAATACTTGTTTATAGAGAGGTGGATTTTTAAAAGTAGAAGTTCAAATTGTTTGGGTACAGACCTGGATAGTAGGACAGAACTCTGCAGGCTATCTTTGCAGTAGATTGCAACACCGCCCCCTTTGGCCGTTCTATCTTGTCTGAAAATGTTGTAGTTAGGGATGAACATTTCAGAATTGTTGGTGGTCTTCCTAAGCCAGGATTCAGACATGGCTAGAATATCCAGGTTGGCAGAGTGTGCTAAAGCAGTGAATAAAACAAACTTAGGGAGGAGGCTTCTAATGTTAACATGCATGAAACCAAGGCTATTGCGGTTACAGAAGTCATCAAAAGAGAGCGCCTCGGGAATAGGAGTGGAGCTAGGCACTACAGGGCCTGGATTCACCTCTACATCACAAGAGGAGGAGTAGGATAAGGGTCCGGCTAAAAGCTATGAGAATTGGTATTCTAGAACGTCCGGAACAGAGAGTAAAAGGAGGTTTCTGGGGGCGATAAAATAGCTTCAATGTATAATGTACAGACAAAGGTATGGTAGGATGTGAATACAGTGGAGGTAAACCTAGGTATTGAGTGATGATGAGAGAGATATTGTCTCTAGAAACATAATTGAAACCAGGTGATGTCATCGCATGTGTGGGTGGTGGAACTGAAAGTTTGGATGAGGTATAGTGAGCAGGGCTAGAGGCTCTACAGGTGAAATAAGCCAATAAACATTAACCAGAACAGCAATGGACAAGGCATTGTCATGACTGTCTTGATCAGGTCAGGTTACAGGAGACCACAACCCTACAGATTATCTCTCAACCACAACAGAGGAGAGAGCTGTGGGTTTGAAGACGTGGGGGGGTTTTATGGCCCCACACCCCTTGTAAATCTCAGGCCACAGACAAATTCCTTTGTCCTGTCACTATGGAGAACCAACCTCAGAACATTAAACATGAAATTAAGGGACTTTGGAACAATGGTTTCCGTCCGCCACAATGGTGGTCATGGCGATAGGTGGACTATGAAAATGTATGTCATTTTTGTTCTGTTATTAAAGGATAATAGATTACGTTATTACGAAAACATTGTAATGTGAAGGGTTTTCCTAATATATGTTTGATGTTTATACATTGTACGTTGTATGGAAAATATCCAAATCAAAGAGAATGTTTTGGGGAAGATGAAATGTTAAGTTAGTTGTCTAAAATGGGATTTGAGAAAATCTAGCCTTGCCTCATTAACTTGGTACGCCCAGAGAATTGCCCTAAAGGTGGTTACGCCCACTTCTGACCCAAGGGTATAAAACCTGTGAGTATAGAATGGACAAGAATACGTGACCCCAGCTGCAGCAGGGTCTGAAAAGTCAAACAACACAGAACGCAAGCAAGTTTGAGGACAAAGAAATCATTTTCTACCCAAGCTACGGATGAGTAGCTGTGTCTAAGGGGGTGAATTCAAGTCGAACCACCTAGCCTCCATCTCCCATCGAATCGTGGTACCTAAAGGGTTTCATTCCTATGCTGTGAGCTCTGAGCTACAGAGCTGTCTGTCCTCAGAAGACCCCTTCCAGAGAAAGGGGTGAGGGAAGAGACTCCAAGGCCAAAAGGGACATTGACACCAGGTGGCACGAGCAGGGAGGTGCACAGGAGAGGTGCGTCATCGAACAGCGGAACGGTCCACGCAGAGAATCCTCTGAGATCTTCCCCACGTAATTACATCATTATATTCTGACCCATAAGAGTGGCAGTTTGGGGCAAGGCTAGGGTTAGAATAGCATAGCTGACAAATTCACCCAAATTTATATTTTTCTTGTGTACTCCTTTTTCTCTCTCTTTTGAAATTCCCATTGTGGGTAACACGCACCAAAATCAAATCAAATCAAATGTATTTATTTATATAGCCCTTCGTACATCAGCTGATATCTCAAAGTGCTGTACAGAAACCCAGTCTAAAACCCCAAACAGCAAGCAATGCAGGTGTAGAAGCACGGTGGCTAGGAAAAACTCCCTAGAAAGGACTAAACCTAGGAAGAAACCTAGAGAGGAACCAGGCTATGTGGGGTGGCCAGTCCTCTTCTGGCTGTGCTGGGTGGAGATTATAACAGAACATGGCCAAGATGTTCAAATGTTCATAAATGACCAGCATGGTCGAATAATAATAAGGCAGAACAGTTGAAATTGGAGCAGCAGCACAGTCAGGTGGACTGGGGACAGCAAGGAGTCATCATGTCAGGTAGTCCTGGGGCATGGTCCTAGGGCTCAGGTCCTCCAAGAGAGAGAAAGAAAGAGAGAAGGAGAGAATTAGAGAACGCACACTTAGATTCACACAGGACACCGAATAGGACAGGAGAAGTACTCCAGATATAACAAACTGACCCTAGCCCCCCGACACATAAACTACTGCAGCATAAATACTGGAGGCTGATACAGGAGGGGTCAGGAGACACTGTGGCCCCATCCGAGGACACCCCCAGACAGGGCCAAACAGGAAGGATATAACCCCACCCACTTTGCCAAAGCACAGCCCCCACACCACTAGAGGGATATCTTCAACCACCAACTTACCATCCTGAGACAAGGCTGAGTATAGCCCACAAAGATCTCCGCCATGGCACAACCCAAGGGGGGGAGCCAACCCAGACAGGATGACCACATCAGTGAATCAACCCACTCAGGTGACGCACCCCCTCCAGGGACGGCATGAGAGCCCCCCAGTAAGCTAGTGACTCAGCCCCTGTAATAGGGTTAGAGGCAGAGAATCCCAGTGGAAAGAGGGGAACCGGCCAGGCAGAGACAGCAAGGGTGGTTCGTTGCTCCAGAGCCTTTCCGTTCACCTTCACACTCCTGGGCCAGACTACACTCAATCATATGACCCACTGAAGAGACGAGTCTTCAGTAAAGACTTAAAGGTTGAGACCGAGTTTGCGTCTCTGACATGGTTAGGCAGACCGTTCCATAAAAATGGAGCTCTATAGGAGAAAGCCCTGCCTCCAGCTGTTTGCTTAGAAATTCTAGGGACAATTAGGAGGCCTGCGTCTTGTGACCGTAGCGTACGTGTAGGTATGTACGGCAGAACCAAATCAGAGAGATAGGTAGGAGCAAGCCCATGTAATGCTTTGTAGGTTAGCAGTAAAACCTTGAAATCAGCCCTTGCTTTGACAGGAAGCCAGTGTAGGGAGGCTAGCACTGGAGTAATATGATCACATTTTTTGGTTCTAGTCAGGATTCTAGCAGCCGTATTTAGCACTAACTGAAGTTTATTTAGTGCTTTATCCGGGTAGCCGGAAAGTAGAGCATTGCAGTAGTCTAACCTAGAAGTGACAAAAGCATGGATTAATTTTTCTGCATCATTTTTGGACAGAAAGTTTCAGATTTTTGCAATGTTACGTAGATGGAAAAAAGCTGTCCTTGAAATGGTCTTGATATGTTCTTCAAAAGAGAGATCAGGGTCCAGAGTAACGCCGAGGTCCTTCACAGTTTTATTTGAGACGACTGTACAACCATTAAGATGAATTGTCAGATTCAACAGAAGATCTCTTTGTTTCTTGGGACCTAGAATAAGCATCTCTGTTTTGTCCGAGTTTAAAAGTAGAAAGTTTGCAGCCATCCACTTCCTTATGTCTGAAACACATGCTTCTAGCAAGGGCAATTTTGGGGCTTCACCATGTTTCATTGAAATGTACAGCTGTGTGTCATCCGCATAGCAGTGAAAGTTAACATTATGTTTTCGAATAACATCCCCAAGAGGTAAAATATATAGTGAAAACAATAGTGGTCCTAAAACGGAACCTTGAGGAACACCGAAATTTACAGTTGATTTGTCAGAGGACAAACCATTCACAGAGACAAACTGATATCTTTCCAACAGATAAGATCTAAACCAGGCCAGAACTTGTCAGTGTAGACCAATTTGGGTTTCCAATCTCTCCAAAAGAATGTGGTGATCGATGGTATCAAAAGCAGCACTAAGGTCTAGGAGCACGAGGACAGATGCAGAGCCTCGGTCCCGATGCCATTAAAATGTAATTTACCACCTTCACAAGTGCAGTCTCAGTGCTATGATGGGGTCTAAAACCAGACTGAAGCATTTCGTATACATTGTTTGTCTTCAGGAAGGCAGTGAGTTGCTGCACAACAGCCTTTTCTAAAATTTTTGAGAGGAATGGAAGATTCGATAAAGGCCGATAGTGTGTTGGCCCATTATACTAAGTTCTAATCAATAGCCTATAATGTGTTTTGTCTATGTGTATCTTTTATCATCATTTTAGCTTTTTAGTAAATAAATATTCAATTAAGATTGGTGTGGTACGAATTCATTAGTGGGTCCCGGGTCCGTGCAGACGCAAGGGCTATACGACGTTCAGATTATGACACTGATAGAGGAAACTGGTTAATTAGCGGCTGTTGTAAAATCGTTATTCTGATATTCTTTGAGTTAATTTGGGAAATAGAAACTCAATAAAAACTAGTTTTCCCATGGTGCCCCAGGTTAATGAGTTAATAATTGCTTGATTCACTTAATCACGTAATTAGAAGCTTATAATCATTCGATGAGCAACAGTCGTCACATTAACCAATACAACGTCACGACAGCATATTGACATTAAGGAGAGGCATGCTTAGTCGAGTCATCATAAGGTTGAGGTTGATTGGGGTCACGACGATTCAGACAGCTAGCCGGGCCATCAGTAGCAAGCTAGCATAGGATGGAGGTCTGTTTTTAGCCACCTCGTGCGTTTCCGTCGGTAGATTAGTGGGGTTCCGTGTGGTAGAGGGGATCAATCCAATTGGCAAAATAGATATAGTTATAGTGACCCAGACACACACATTGTGTCTGGATACCTCACAAGTGTAAATGGATCTGTACAGTGAAACTGTTTAACTGCCTAAAATCACTGATCTATGACATCAACATGTATTAAAATAAACAAATGTTTTTTTTAAAGAATATCTGTCAAATAATTTTTCGTACAGGGAGTGACCAGTAAATCTGGTCACAATGCAGACACAGTGGATGAATAAGAGACACATTTAAATACCATGTGTAGATGCGTATCTAAAAATCAGAATGTGGACCAGATCAGGAGACAGGACCCATTTTAGCGCCAGGTATAAACAAGGCTAAAATGTCAGTTCACTTGTGGTTACAGTTGATTAATACAGTATTACGAAGATTTTGTCAGTAGAGATTGGACCAAGCCTCTCTGTCATATAAATGTTGATAGCAAAGATTTACTCATAAATGTTAAGTATCTTTTTTCTTTGAACTTTTTCTTTAAAAACTTGAATGTATTTTCTATGTAAGACAGAGAACAATGTGAAAGTAAGCACATTCATATTTGTTGATATATTTCACAATATTGTTTAATATTCATTTTGATTTGGGTTATTAGACACCCAGTAGCGTCACACAGTCCATAAACACATACTTAAAGCGATCGTTATAATTTTATGAAGTGGTGAGAAACACAGAGTCTCATAGACACTCCATCCATATTGTATGTTTATGGCTCTGAGGGAGCTCCTTTAGTTTTATATTCCCTCTTTGGCATTTTAGCACCTATGAGAGTTTCCCTGTCTCGACACTGTCCAACACACAGGCCCCTCTTATTGCCTTTTAGAGCACTTTAGCAAAGACACTGGGGATGGGCTGGAGCCACAATGGCAGTTCATACACTCTGACAGTGAGACTTTACAGTAGACATCTCCCACTGTTATGGTTCATGATCTTGTTTGAGATATTAATTTTTGTACCAGCATACATGTATACATGCCACCATCTCTAGCACCTTCTGAGTCGTTTCACAAATACTTATTGATATTTTAAATAGCAATTGTGCACCAATACTGAATTTTAAAAGCCTGTTATCAGTTTCCTATAATATAAATCACATGGAAAATGTAATAATATTTTATATAAATAAAGATTTGCTAAAGTGCCAAAAATCAAAGCTCTTGTTGTTCTGTTGCTTTGACAAAGTCATTTCTTAAGATTATTATTTTATTTTGTGTAATTAGTGATTCATTTACATTTGTCCTTCATTTAAAGGACAAGTTCACTTTTTTAAAAGTAATGGCATGGCATGGCATAATTGTTTTCAGACAGGTTTTTTTGTGATTTCACTTGGTTTTGAGAAACTTAACCCAGCAGTAATAGACGTCCTCCGACTCGTTCTGCAGTATGGGGTAAGATGAGTGTGAGCATGCCCATGTAGTTTCCATGTGCAAGCATACGCTCTGTGTGTTTTTGGAGCCTTTATTCCTGTTTCATCCGTGCTCCCATACTGCAGAACGAGCCTGGGGAAGTGTATCGCTGGTGGGGTAAGTTTCTCAAAAGCAAGTGAAATTGCAAAACAAGTGTCTGTACACTTCTAAAAAATGCCATTTAATTAAAACATGTCGATTTGGTTAAAAAGGTCAAGCCTACTACTTCAACAACTCCTGTTTTAATATGGTAAAACAAATCATAGTGTAAAAGCAGGGGAGATGGTTCTACTCTTTTTGTGGTAAAAAACTGAGCGTGTTGAACATAACTAGTCAAACCAGTTAACCATTGATAGATGGGCTAAACATTTTTTAATAACAAGTTATATTTTGTAGGTTAAGCTTACAACTCAATTGCCAATCTCTGTCGTCCCTCAAGGGATTTTTTAACCTAGTCAGCTCGGGATTCAAACCAGCGACCTTTCATTTACTGTCCCAGTGCTCTTAATCGCTCATAACCACTAGGCTACCTGTCACTACCTTTCACCCAAGGTGCAGGAGCCTGGCCCTGGGTAGCTCTCGCTCAATTTAACCACCGCTTGCCGTTGTTATTCTACCCAAACCCCCCACTCACCTGGGTACCCGTAGGAGTCCTTGTTGTGTCCGCTGAAGGGGGGCCAGACAGGGGGGATGCATCCCCCTCCTCTCCAAACAGGCTTTGAGGGTCCCACCACTGCTACCTCCAGGAAGGGCTCAAACAGGGGGTCCGCCCGTTACCACCAGACCCCTCTGACCGGTACGTGCTGGAACTGCTGTAGCGGGATGATGAGCAGTACGAGGAAGAGGACATCGGCAAGTCGGTGGATGAAAAGCTGGTCAGAGCCATGGTGAGAAGTGGTGTCTAAAACACACACACACACACTCTGAAACTACAACTCACTCAGTGAGGTTCTTTTACTACTAAGTTCTTGACAAAGCTGGTGGCACTGTTATCATTTAGAATCAGCCCAGACACACTTCAGAAGTCAGTCATTTATTTTTTCCACTGCACACACACACTGACATTGAGCTCTCTGCTGTCTGTCTGGGTGTAATTTAACGAAGGCCCAAAGCATTCTGGTAAAGAGAAGTGCTGTGGCCCCAACGTCTTTTCACCTTACAAGGTGGTGTGTCCAGCAATGCTGCCAGGAATAAGTGTAAAAGAAATAAGAAGTGAATCCCTCCAAACTCACACACAACCCTAAGTGACATAGAGATTAGTCAGCCAAGGGGTGCACTCAGAGATGTTTTAGGCATGCGGTCTGAGATAACAGAATGAGAACAACAGTTTGAACCGGTTGCGACAGAGCCTGAGTACCTTGTTTTTTCATGTATTATTTCTTACATTGTTAGTCAGGAAAATCTCAAGTGTTATTACATACAGCCGTGAAGAAGTACTGGATATAAAAGTTATGTCAACTTACCAACATTACGACCAGGAATATGACTTTCCCGAAGCAGATACTTTGTTCGGACCTCCACCCTGGACATGGGATCTTATCCCAGGGGCCGACACAAAACAACGTGGTCGCCGCAGGAGAGGCAGATGGAGCGGCCTACTGGTCAGACTAAGAAGGCGAGCACACCATCCACCGCTTCTGAGCATATTACTTTCCGATGTCCAATCTCTAGATAACAAGGTGGACGAAATTAGGGCTTCCAGAGAGACATCAGAGATTGTAACATTCTCTGTTTCACGGAAACATGGCTCACTTGGGATATGTTGTCAGAGTCGGTACAGCCACCTGGTTTCTTCACGCATTGCGCCGATAGAAACAAACATCTCTCTGGTAAGAAGAAGGAAGGGGGTGTATCCCTTATGATTAATGACTCATGGTGTAATCATAACAACATTCAGGAACTCAAGTTCTTTTGTTCACCTGACCTACAATTCCTTGCAATCAAATGCAGACCGCATTATCTACCAAGAGAATTCTCTTTGATTATAGTCACAGCCGTGTATATCCCCCCAAGCAGATACCTTGACGGCCCTGAAAGAACTTCACTGGACTATTTAAACTGGAAACCATGTATCCTGAGGCTGCATTTATTGTAGCTGGGGATTTTAACAAAGCTAATCTGAGAACAAGGCTTCCTAAATTCTATCAGCATATTGAATGCGCGGCACGAGCCGGTAGCTTTCTGGACCATTGCTACTCTAACTTCCGCAACGCATACAAAGCCCATCCCCGCCCTCCCTTCGGCAAATCTGATCATGACTTCATCTTGTTGCTCCCAGCCTATAGACAGAAACTAAAACAGAAAACACCTGTGCTCAGGTCTATCCAACACTGGTCTGACCAATCGGATTCCATGCTTCAAGATTGCTTCGATCACGTGGACTGGGATATGTTCCGGGTAGCCTCAGACAACAACATTGACGTATACACTGACTCGGTGAGCAAGTTTGTTAGCAAGTGCATCTGTGATGTTGTACCCACTGTGACTGTTAAAACCTTCCCTAAACAGAAACCGTGGATTGATGGCAGCATTCGCGCAAAACTGAATGCGCAAACCACCGCTTTTAATCATGGCTAGGTAACTGGAATCATGACCAAATACAAACAGTGTAACTATTCCCTCTGCAAGGCAATCAAACAAGCAAAGTGTCAGTATAGAGACAAAGTAAAGTCGCAATTCAACAGCTCACAAACACAAGACGTATGTGGCAGGGTCTACAGTCAATCACAGATTACAAAAGGAAAACCGGACATCGACACCTTGCTCCCGAACAATTAAACAACTGCTTTGCTCGCTTTGAGGACAATACAGTGCCACTGACAGAAACCGCTACCAAAGCTTTGAGAGACTAGTCAAGCATCATATTACCTCCACCCTACCTGTCACCCTAGACCCAATTTGCTTACATCCCCAATAGGTCCACAGACGATGCAATCACCATCACACTGCACACGGCCCTATCCCATCTGGACAAGAGGAGTACCTATGTAAGAATGCTGTTCATTGACTACAGCTCAGCATTTAACACCATAGTACCCTCCAAACTCGTCATTAAGCTTGAGACCCTGGGTCTCGACCCTGCCCTGTGCAATTGGGTCCTAGACTTCCTGCGGGCCGCCCCCAGGTGGTGAGGGTAAGAAACAATATCTCCACCCCGCTGATCCTCAACACTGGGGCCCCACAAGGGTGCCTTCTCAGCCCTCTCCTGTACTCCCTGTTCACCCATGACTGCGTGGCCATGCACGCCTCCAACTCACTCAATGTCAACAAAACAAAGGAGATGATCGTGGACTTCAGGAAATAGCAGAGGGAGACGGGACACTAGTGGAGAAGGTGGAAAGTTTTAAGCTCCTCGACGTACACTTCACAGACAAACTGAAATGGTCCACCCACACAGACAGCGTGGTGAAGAAGGCGCAACAACACCTCTTCAACCTCAGGAGGCAGAAGTAATTTAGCTTGTCAACTAAAACCCTCACAAACTTTTATATATGCACAATCAAGAGCATCCTGTCGGGCTGTTTCATCGCCTGGTACGGCAACTGCTCCGCCCACAACCGTAAGGCTCTCCAGAGGGTAGTGAGGTCTTCACAATGCATCATCGGGGTCAAACTACCTGCCCTCCAGGACACCTACAGCACCCGATGTCACAGGAAGGCCAAAAAGATCATCAAGGACAACAACCATCCGAGCCACTGCCTGTTCACACCACTATCATCCAGAAGGTGAGGTCAGTACAGGTGCATCAAAACGAGGACCGAGAGACTGACAAACAGCTTATCTCTAACATAGAGAGGCTGCTGCCAACATACAGACACAAATCTGTGGATACTAAATTTAATAAATTGATTTAATAAAGGTATCGTTAGTCACTTTAAATAACGGCACTTTAATAATGTCTACAAATCCTACATTACCTATCTCATATGTATATACTGTATTCTATACCGTATATACATGTGGTATAGAATATGCATCTTGCCTATACGCCACGGCCATCGCTCATCCATATATTTATATGTGCATATTCTTATTCATCCGTTTACATTTGTGTGGATATGGTAGTGTTTGTGAATTTGAAAAGATTACTTGTTAGATATTACTGCACTGTCGGAACTAGTTGCTACATTCACATTAACATCTGCTAACCATGTCAACATTTGATTTGATGACACTGGGCCAAAAGGGACTCCAGATCACAGCTGGTTGTGATACAGCCTGGGATCGAACCAGAGTCTGTAGTGACGCCTCTAGCATTGAGATGCAGTGCCTTAGACCGCTGCGCCACTCGGGAGCCCCAGAGACTATAATGATGTTGTAATGAGCTGAGATAATGGACAAGCACATTAACAAATCAAATACATTCAGTAGCTTCTTGGAATCCAATGTGATTGTTAAGTTCTTTCCACAAACTCTACAACTTAATTCATCTTCCTTTTTTACCCATAATTCCCTCCTTCGAGTCAGGAAATCACACAATTATACCAAGTAAGAATTTCATTTTTTTTTGCAAAGAACATTAAGGATAATTTATTAAGAACTTCAAATGATGCCAGGTGCAGCAAACAAAAGCCAGTCCAGTTGATTTTTTAAATCAAGTGGCAATATTCAAAGTAGTACATTCAACCAAACGAATGAGAGGAAATTAATAAAAATAAATGAGAGAATGTTGATAAAAGATCTCTGAGGGATTAGAGGTGTGTGTGTGTGTGTGTGTGTGTGTGTGTGTGTGTGTGTGTGTGTGTGTGTGTGTGTGTGTGTGTGTGTGTGTGTGTGTGTGTGTGTGTGTGTGAGAGGAAGATTCACAGATACCAGTAAGAGGGGCAACAGGAAGAAGTGACATGGTACTCTGGTTCTTATAGTTGTAGGCTTTGTTTCATGGTTATCTTGCTTCTGGCGAACAGTGGGAGACTGAGTGCTCTTGGTATATTGCATCTTTTCACATATAAAGTTGTTGCATTCAGACAAGGGAATTAAAGCAGAGTCTGTGTGTATACAAGTGTGTTTTAATGTGTGTCTGTGTAAGTGTGTGTTTTAAGATGCATGTGTGTGTGTTTAGATGTGTGTTTGTGTGTGCACCAGAGCCACGACATTACCTTGGTGTCACCTCACCGCCCAGCACATAGGGAATTGTGGGTAGTTTTAATTAAGCACTGCTGTGGCGGTAGAGGCTAATGTGGGTTAAACACAGCCCAATTCTCCTCTCCCAGCTTTACTCTCTAATCTGTGAAGATTACACTATAGCTCTCCAATGAGACGTTTACAGCAGTCTGCTGTTGCCTCCTAGTTCTGTATGCAGGGCCTGTAGTGTCTAGATGTTCAACAGAAAGCCTGTAGTGTCTAGATGTTCAACAGAAAGCCTGTAGTGTCTAGATGTTCAACAGAAAGCCTGTAGTGTCTAGATGTTCAACAGAAAGCCTGTAGTGTCTAGATGTTCACCTTATGGGTGTGGGGTGCTGAGGCAGTGACTCTCTCAAGCTCCAAGAGGAAGCTAGGCTAGGGCGATGGGACCAGTGCAGGTTGAATATCCATATTCTACAGTGCATATCCACTCCTCCCACTCTCCACTGCCACCGTCTGTCCGAGGTTTTGATGTCTTTTTTTTCTAACGCCGCTTTCCCGGCTGTTTCTATTACACACACACACACACAGAACGTCACACACACGCACAACCACACACAGATAATCTGGAGCAGTAGTGAGAGCCTCTTGCTGTGATAAGTGCCCAATGTCAGTGCTGGCCTGGAGCAACAGGCCACACATAGAACATGTGGCCTCTCTCTCTCTCTACAAACACACACAGGACATGCCTCGATTTCAAATCCATCTGTGCCGCACTAGGATAGAGACACTTATTTCCATTGGTTGGCGCAGTATAAATCATAGGACATTGATCCAATCACAGGACAGTGGCGCCACCCCATTACATCACCCGCCTCTTATAGCAACCACTAGCAGCTTTTTGGGGCAGTTAACCTCAAAATACTCAAATTAGGTCAGAGGGGGAAGGAGAGACAGCAAAGATAGAGACACACGGCAGGAGAGGATAAAAGAAAGGAGACATCTCCTATTGCTCTACGTGTCCATCAGTTGTTTTTCATCATCGCTGGCTAATTGCCTGTCGACAAAGGTAGCACTCAGCCCCGCTGTCCCCCAGTTACATAAGAAATGGCTCCTGTGGATAAGGACAGGGGAGGAAGGAAGGAAGGAAGGAAGGAAGGAAGGAAGGAAGAGAAGGAGAGATAGAAGGAGAGATAGAAGGAGAGGGAAACAGACTGAAATGGTGAAAGTTGGAGACAGGAGATGCAGGAGACAAAGGGACAGAGACAGAAAGGAGAAGGGGATGAGAAATGAGACAGACTGAGACAGCGAGGGAGAGTGTGTGTGACAGCTGTGCGTGAACGAGATGCCCGGAACCAAGGTGCCCGTCACACACCACCAGGGGGGCACTTTCAGTGAGTGCGCCATGCAGCCAGACTTGGGGGACAGAAAACAATGCAACACACGTCACTGCATCAGGACAAAATCACAACCTTGTCGGGCCGCAAACACCCCCTCTCTGTAATGTCAGTGAAAGGACAGTGACGCAGTGTCCCTTCAACTAGATAATACTCAAACCCTCCAATCCTCTAAACACCAGGATCTAACCTTCCACAAGTCTAGTTTCACTTTTAACCCTTGACCTTGTCAAAGAGGAGGTCCACTACCATACGAGCAACTTTGTACAGCTGTAATTGAGGCAGGTAGACAAACAGTGCTCTGCTCACTGTTCCATTAAGTTAATTGAGTTGCTGAGAAACTCGTACTCCAAACAATCTCGTCGACCATGATAAATGGATGCACAGAACACTGCATTAGAATAGACAGCATTACCAGACGCATTCTAGAAAAACCACCTAGCTGTTGTAGTGTCTTTCTACATACTGTGAATTGTTCTGTGTAGAACCATAATGTAAATGTCAGCATGTTGTGGATGTCAAGTGGATCTATAGCTCTGGCTCAGTGGTGGGTTAACGTTTGTCATTGGACAGAATGAATGGAACTGACCTGACCGTATGGCCAATCAGAACACAGGAGGTCAAAGGTTATAAATGAATGCACAGGCGTAATGGTTCCCCCTGAGTTTAATTTGTGTCTCAGACTCGTTCAGTCCACTAGTTGTTAGAGGTGTCATTATCAAATAATTCAGTTGTTTTGTTTCAAATCATGGTGCTAAAATGTATGACGCCTCCTCTACTTTTAAATATCTCTCTATACTAATGGCAGAAAGTCAACAACAAAAAACAGTTTTAGTTTCCAAAAAGCGAGATCGGTAATTGGTCTGATGTCCTTTCCAAAAGCACCATGTAGGCCAAGCCTTTTACCTCCAGTCAGAACACTGCTACACTAAAACACTGTTTAAAGGGAATCACTGCATTAGGGGTTTTTGGAGCGGACACACAAATGCAAGCTTGATGACCGTGTATTATTTTACCACACACACACACACACACACAGGCTTTCCTGAACAATCAGTGAGAGCTGAAGAGGTGAGCTGAGCACTAATTCTGTGCTTTAATCGAGAATTAATTTCCTTACACGCGCGCACACACACACACACACACACACACACACACACACACACACACAGTAGTTCGCTGAGATAGAGGATGAGTGAGCAGTGGCTTGTTGTGTAGGGCTGGGATATACTGGCGCTCTGAACCAATGGGACTTCCTGAGTTGTATGAGTGACAGTCACTCTGACCGAACCAATTTAAGGTTCCTCAGATCACCATGGCAATGGAATGATTTAGATTTATTTACAAAAAATGCCCTTTTCCTGACATCGTCTGAAAAAGAATGGAAATAAACGTGTAATTTTGCTTTAGGAGCAGCTATGACAGGAAAGAAAGAAGTCCGATATAATTACAAAGACAAGAAAACATTTCCATTGAGGATCATGTCAATAACAAACTGTATCCCAGTATCCAGAGTACCCTATACACAGTACCCTTTCCAAGTAAAATAAAACATTTTTTGTTCACATTTGTATTTTTTCCCAGTATACTATATCACACAGTGATAACAAAGAAAGGAGAAATCTACAGCCACGTTAGCTTCGTGCAAAAAACACATACACTGGCACGCCGCATAGGCAAAGATTAAAGCAAAACAATGCATACAAAAATATAGAAAATTTCCAATGCAACTCAACACCTCACTGAAAACTAGCTTTCTGTCTTTGAACAACAATTTCTCCACCAAACAGCATCTCTTTCACCAAATGGTCACTTCTGGAACATTCTATTTGTGTTTTTGTCTTTGAAGGCCTAGACCATTGGCCTTCCATATAGGAAACCATAGAACCAAAAACAGAATCCGGTAGCTATAGTATGTCTTTATGACGGTTAGTCATAATGATATTCAGAATAATTATAATAACAACAACATGTTGAATGATAGAAAACTAGTACAATAAAAGCATATCAAATACACATTTCCTGTCACTTTTAAGACATTCCAACATTTGCTCATAACTGTAGGTGACAGGTTACATACGGTAGTTTGGCATACTCAGCAAGCCATGCCCAGAAGGATGCTAGGGGTCGTGCTCCCCTGTTCAGACGTTGCATGCATCATCCAATGGTTGTGTGCCACATCATCGACTGTGCCGTCAGACACCAGATTGGTGTAGCATATGATGTGGTTAGCTGATACGTAAAATAACTATCCAGATTTAGGAAGATCTGGCACGCGTCAGCAACGCCTGGGCAGAGGAACACGGCTTACATCTCTTGCAAAAGAGAGGAGGGGTTTCAGGTTTCAGGATGCAGTGGAACCTGTCCACCAATGGGATACATTGTATCTGGGTGGTGGCGGGGGAAGGGTGGGGTTATACAGAACAGCCCAAACTGCAAACCAACGTGCTCAAGACCAGGTCAGCACACAAGTTCAGTTCAGCACTTGCAAACACATGCAAAGATATTTCATAGTTTTAAGATTCAGTCTTTTTCTGTCTTTTTTAGTTTTTAGCTGTCTCTCACTTTCTTGTTGTGTGTGGGTGGAGCACTGAACCCCACTGGCCAATCCATGGGCTTCTTACTGAAACCACAGACCAATTGTTGGGCTTCTTATTGAAGGCTGTGACAGCCAGTCCAGCTGTCCTGCTTCACATTGATAGAAAAGATTGTTTGGACGCCTCAAGACAAAAATATATTGATACATATCAAATGGTCAGGGGGCAGGCGGGTAGGGGATCGACATGATGCCATAAGGCCAGGACAGAGGGGTTACACAGCAGTAAGAGTTCAAGTCATGAAAATAAAACATGCAGACAGGTTTAAACATGTCAGAGGCCATGTGAGGGACAGAGAGATGGACAGGCTTAACATATCAGAGGCCAAGGGAGGGATGAAGAGATGGACAGGCTTAACATATCAGAGGCCATGTGAGGGACGAAGAGATGGACAGGCTTAACATATCAGAGGCCAAGGGAGGGACGAAGAGATGGACAGGCTTAACATATCAGAGGCCAAGGGAGGGACGAAGAGATGGACAGGCTTAACATATCAGAGGCCAAGGGAGGGACGAAGAGATGGACAGGCTTAACATATCAGAGGCCAAGGGAGGGACGAAGAGATGGACGGGCTTAACATATCAGAGGCCATGTGAGGGACGGAGAGATGGACAGGCTTAACATATCAGAGGCCAAGGGAGGGACGAAGAGATGGACAGGCTTAACATATCAGAGGCCAAGGGAGGGACGAAGAGATGGACAGGCTTAACATATCAGAGGCCATGTGAGGGACGGAGAGATGGACAGGCTTAACATATCAGAGGCCAAGGGAGGGACGAAGAGATGGACAGGCTTAACATATCAGAGGCCAAGGGAGGGACGAAGAGATGGACAGAGAAACAATGGATGAAACAAAAATCAATGACATTGGTTTCCCTGCTCTCTCTCCCTCTCCTCCTCCTCCTTTTCCTCCTCTTCATCCTCGTCCAGAGACACCACCCCGGAGGAGGCTACGTCTGAGACCTTCCTGTGGGTGGCATAGTCAGGTGGGTACACCTCGCCATCTCCTTCTCCCTGGCACACGGTGCCCTCGTAGTCTTTGCAGGGCGTATCGTCGTCCTCCCCGGGTGACAGGTAGGTCTCGGAGTAGGTCACAGAGTAGCAGGGCGATTCCTCCCCCCCTGGCCGGCCCCTCCCACCCCCCAGGCTGTTGAAGTCCCCTCCCCCTCTAACCCCCTGCTCCACCCTCTGGAGGCGGGCCAACAGCAGCTCCTCTCCCCCTTGCAGGGCCGAGAGGATCTTGGCAGCCAGCTCGGCGGCGTTACCGTAGTTGTTGCCGCAGTGATGGGTGAGATCTCGCAGTAAGGGGTGTTGCTCGTCCAGGCTGCAGAGGCTGGAGCAGATGGTGTCTGTGGAAGTGGGCGAGGGCCTGTCTCCTCTACCTGCTCCCTCGCAGCACGGCCCCCGTAGACCCAGGTGCTGACACACCTGACTGTGAAGAAGGTCCCTCAGGTAGGGGGGCACCTCTGAGGGGTTTCAGAGAGGGGGAGAGAGGGGGAGAAGAGAGACAGTGAGTGTACTGAATGAACCTGCCTATTGTCTTACCATGCCTGATGAGGTCAGGTCACGTGGTCAGGAAAAACTAGGAGCCCTACTGATGAGAGAGCAGTGTATTGTTATGGAATGACAGCAGACACGTTAAGTAGTCAAACTGACTTATCAGGCTATATCTGGAAAGGGTGGAGGTTATAGGATGCAAGCTGATCCTAGATCTGTGCCTTTGGGGCAACTTCTCACCCATATAGTGTTACGGAATAAAATACCTAATACTAAATTAAAATAAATGACTTAATCAAGCAAAACAAAGCAGTCATATTTGGTGCAGTGGAGTAAGCAATCAGCATAAAAGCATTGGCATCCCCACAATAGTACACACAAACATTCACAAACACACACACACTAAATGTATAGTCCACTCACACAACCAACAAACTCAACCACCCCCCCCCCACCCCCCTGTCTGCAGCAAAGGAATCAAATTAAACTTGCATGTGGGATATCAAATTGCACCGGGGAACAACATTTTTTTGTGAGAGAATGAAAGTAGGGCACTGGGACAATCAGAGTTTCAGACAGATTCATCACCACACAGTTAGAGGAGACAGGGAGGTGGGGGGATGGGGAGAAAGGATGTGCAAGACCTGGAGTAGGGGGTAGGAACAAATGAAGGTATTAGAAGGGAGGACCATGTATTCTTCAGTGATACTCCAGTTGTAATAGGGTAGTATTGGCTCAAATTTAAAAGTTTAAAAAGTTGGTATCGTATTGGAGGTGGTCTGATTATGATATTTAGAGTGTGTGTGTGTGTGTGTGTGTGTGTGTGTGTGTGTGTGTGTGTGTGTGTGTGTGTGTGTGTGTGTGTGTGTGTGTGTGTACAGTACCCGTGCTTTGTGTTGTGGGCTCGTTGGCGGGAATGAAGTCCTCATCATAAGAGTCGTCATTAGAGTCATCTCCATCCACAGACGACCAGGCTCTCAGCTTAGCCTCCGCTATGGCAAACTGCTCCGCCACACCTGAAACACACATTTGTTAGACATCATATTCACCAACATTTAATACACACACACATTCACACACAGGTCAGACATCGAGCCCTGTCCCTGGGTGCCCATGATGACGCAGGCATATACTTTTTGATTGACAGGTAGAAGACAGAGTACAGGGATAGACTGACATCACAGCAAGGTTCTAAACCGGAGTGGTCGTAGATCATACAAACATGTCACCTGGGTATATATGCAAACACTGCAAATAATTCACACACACAAATCCCAGGTACAGGGCATTCGGAAAGTATTCAGATCCTTTGACTTTTTCCACATTTTGTTACATTACAGCCTTATTCTAAAATTGATTTGAACACATTTTTTTCCTCGTTAATCTACACACAATGCCACATAATAACAAGGAGAGAACAGGTTTTTAGACATTTTTGCAAATTTATTACAAATAAAAACAGATATCTTATTCAGACCCTATGCTATGAGCCTCGAAATTGAGCTCAGGTGCATCCTGTTTCCATTGATCATCCTTGAGATGTTTGTAAATTGTGGTTAATTCAATTGATTGGACATTATTTAGAAAGGCATACACCTGTCTATATAAGGTCCCACAGTTGACAGTGCATGTCAGAGAAAAAAACACAGATCAGAAGCACAGATCTGGGGAAAGGTACCAAAACAATTCTGCATTGAATGGAAGAAGTTAAATGGAAGAAGTTTGGAACCACCAAGACTCTTCCTAGAGCTGGCCCACCCAGCCGAACTGAGCAATCGGGGGAGAAGGGCCTTGGTCAGGGAAGTGACCAAGAAACCAATGGTCATTCTGACAGAACTCCAGAGTTCCTCTATGGAGATGGGAAAACATTCCAGAAATCAACCGCCTCTTCAGCACTCCACCAATCAGGCCTTTGTGGTAGAGTGGCCAGACGGAAGCCACTCCTCAGTAAAAGGCACATGACAGCCCACTTAGAGTTTGCCAAAAGGCACCCAAAGGACTCTGGCCATGAGAAACAATATTCTGTGGTCTGATGAAACCAAGATTTAACTCTTTGGCCTGACTGCCAAGTGTCACATCTGGAGGAAACCTGACACCATCCCTACAGTGAAGCATGGTGGTGGCAGCGTCATGCTGTGGGGATGTTTGTCAGTGGCAGGGACTGGGTGGCAAGTCAATATCGAGGGAAAGATGAACGGAGCAAAGTACAGAGAGATCATGATGAAAACCTGCTCCAGTGCACTCAGGACCACAGACTGGAGCGAAGGTTCACCTTCCAACAGGACAACGACCCTAAGCACGCAGCCAAAACAACGCAGGAGTGGCTTCGGGACAAGTCTTTGGTTGTCCTTGAATGGCCCAGCCAGAGCCCGGACTTGAACCCGATCGAACACCTCCTTGGTGAGACCTGAAGATAGCTGTGCAGCAATGCTACCCATCCACCCTGACAAAACTTGAGAGGATCTGCAGAGAAGAATGTGAGAAACTCCTCAAATACAGGTGTGCCAAGCGTGTAGCGTCAATATTAAACAGAATGAGGCTGTAATCACTGCCAAAGGTGCTTCAACAAAGTGCTGAGTAAAGGGTCTGAATACTTATGTAAATGTGATATGAGTTTTGTATTTTAAATACATTTGCACAAAAAAAGTAAAACCTGTTTTAACTATGTCATTATGGGGTATTGTGTGTTGATGGATGAGGGAAAATTGTTTAAATCCATTTTAGAATAAATAAACAAAATGTAGAAAAAGTCAAGGGGTCTGAATACTTTCCGAATGCACTGTAACACAATCAGAAATGTGAGATTGGCCTCCCAAGTAGCGCAGTAGTCTAAAGCACTGTGTCGCAGTGCTAGTTGTGCCACTAAAGATTCTGGGTTCAAATCCGCAGCCGGCCGCGACCAGGAGACACATGAGGCGGCGCACCACTGGCCCAGCGTCGTCCGGGTTAAGGGAGGGTTTGGCCAGCAGGGATGTCCTTGTCCCATCACGCACTAGCGACTTCTGTGGCGGGCCAGGTGCAGTGAACGCTGACACAGTCGCCAGGTGCACGGTGTTTCCTCCGACACATTGGTGTGGCTTGGAGTGTCAAGAAGCAGTGTGGCTTGGTTGGGTTGTGTTTCGGGGGACGCACGGCTCTCGACCTTCGCTTCCGTACGGGAGTTGCAGCGATGAGACAAGACTGTAAATACCGATTGGATACCACAAAATTGGGGAGAAAAGGGTAGCAGGTAGCCCAGCGGGGTGTGGCAGGTAGCCAAGCTGGGTGGCAGGCAGCCCAACTGGGTGGCAGGTAGCCCAGCGGGGTGTGGCAGGTAGCCCAGTGGGGTGTGGCAGGTAGCCAAGCTGGATGCCAGGCAGCCCAGCTGGGTGGCAGGTAGCCCAGCGGGGTGTGGCAAGTAGCCCAGCGGGGTGTGGCAGGTAGCCCAGCTGGGTGGCAGGTAGCCCAGCGGGGGGTGGCAGGGAGCCTAGTGATTAGAGCGTTGGGCCAGTAACTGAATGGTCGCTAGTGTGAATCGTTGTGCCGACAAGGTGAAAAATCTGCTGATGTTTCCTTGAGCAAGGCACTTAACTCTAATTGTTAATAATGACCACTCTCTGAGGGTGTCTCAGGGAGAGTTGGGATATGCAAAAAACATTTCCAATTCACACACATATTAATACACACATGTACATGAAATAGCACAAATAAAAACCCACACAGGGGACATGGTGATCGTGGGTTTCTCTGTGGCTGAGGTGACTCGGCATGTGACAGAACCAGCGTTCCGGAGAGACCAATCACCTCCAATCACTGTGACGAGCTAGCCAATCACAAATTACCTCTTTCTCTCCGCTGCTCCAATGGCATTCCTTTCCTCATTCCTCTCCTCTCTTTTGTATTCCATCCAATCCCTCTCTTTCCTCATTCCTCTCCTCTCGTTTGTATTCCATCCAATCCCTTTCTTTTCTCATTCCTCTCCTCTCTCTCCCTCAGCCACATGTGTTCCTCTCCTTTCCTCATTCATCTCATTTTCCTTTGCATTTCAATCTCCCTCTTTTTCACCTCATTTCGATTTCATCTCTCTATCTCTCTTTCGCTCTCTCTTTCTTTCCCAATCACTCTCATCTCATTTCTCTCTATTTGCCTCTCCGCTGTTCTCTGCTGTCATGTGTTCTGTATTCATGTGTTGGTTCACACAGAGATCGATTCTACTGTGGCTCAACACTAAACTCAGCCTTCACACACAAGGAGGCCCATCCTCCAACACATACCACTAGTCTCTTTCTGTTTCTCATTGTCTTTCTCCATCTTATACACACACGGTTTACATCCATGCTGCTTGAGTGTGTGTTGGTCCTGCAGAGATTGGCTCTTCTCCCATGCAGACATGTTAAGAACAGCACACTCCCAGAACACTTTGATGGCCTCTTCAGAGTAAACCAAGGGAACTGTAGCCCTGCACACAGTCACACACACACAGTAACATTTGACACACTCACACAGATACAAACACACACTGAAAAGTACACTGTTCTATTTTCCCTCTCACATATAGTCTAAAGGGTGAGAGAGATAAAAAGAGAGTATGAGAGAGAGAGAAAGAGGGAGAGGGAGAGGGAGAGAGAGAGAGAGAGAGAGAGAGAGAGAGAGAGAGAGAGAGAGAGAGAGTGAGTGAGTGAGTGAGTGTGTTGGCACGTGCTGGTACATCAATAGGACAACCCCACATGGACAGAACCACCACTGTAACTCCCATTCAGCGGACTTAATCTATCATGAGAGCCAGCAAACACACACACACAAATACATACCATATACAGTGCATACATAGTCAAAAACCTTCCGACACATTTACACTTGTGCTCTCTCCCATAATTGAAAACAAATCACTTCTACAAAACAGTCACACATTTACACTCTCCCATATACAGTACAATACATTCACTGTAAAGTCACCCAAGCCCAGCTAAAGTTCAAAAGGAGCCAGAGATGTCAGGACTTTGGGGTTCCGACAGAGTGGACAGGCACATGATGATGATGTAAGAGGAAGTGAAGGACAATTGAAATAACCCTGGGGTCAGCTGGATGTGATGGTGGAATCAGAAGGGGATATAAGTGTTTGCATGCCTGTATGTGTGTAAAGGGGCATATTTGGTGTGGAAAGGAGAGGATAGGAGACAAGAGGAGAAAAAATAAAATAAAAATGAGAGGAGACGAGGGGCACAGAGAAAAGTGCTCAGTCACGCCGGCACTAGCCAGGAGCAGAACCTTACTGTGCAAATTAACCTTGAGAGGCTGCACTGCAGGGAGGGAGGCAGACAGGAACAGAGGAAAAAATAGTGGCATAGAAAGAAGGGGACAAAAAAACTGAGAGAAAGAGGAACATTGCACAACATTTTAATACCTCAAGTCATTGCTGCAAAAAACATTCTCAGTCAACTTACCTGTTAAAGTAAAACTAAATGATCGTAATGATAAACTGGGTAGGGCTACTGACCTGCAGCGAAGCGGGCCTCCTGTTCTCCCTCAGTGAGGTCAGAGTAGTTGTTGAAGTCAGACTCCAGAGCTGCGGGGGTGTCAGTGGGCTTACACCAGCCCTTCCATTCTATCAGGTGGGCCACCCTGCCCTGGGCCATGCCTGTGGGCCGTGTCACATGGTCCTTCATTGCCTGGGAAATGCCTAGAGGTCAAAGATTAGAGGGTAAGTGTCACATACATGTAAAGTGTAAAGAGTGTGTGTGTGTGTGTGTGTGTGTGTGTGTGTGTGTGTGTGTGTGTGTGTGTGTGTGTGTGTGTGTGTGTGTGTGTGTGTGTGTGTGTGTGTGTGTGTGTGTGTGTGTGTGTGTGTGTGGGTCTGACAGGTGGCTCGTTACGTGTGGAACAGGACTGACTTTGACGCTGTGGACCCTGACACCACTGACTACCTTATGGGTAAAGGATTGTAGTATTCTGTCAATTTTTCTGTGTATTCTGGAAAGCTGAGTATTTGAAGGTCACGGCCAACATTACTGCTGATTCTTACTGTATATCAATAGACAATAGACTCTGTGTTTGTGCGCAATGCTCGTATTTACCATGTAATGAAGATCTGGCTAATGCCGCAATCTCTTGAATGGTAAGTGCTCTTCTCGATTTTGGTAACATTTCAACGGTGTCTTCAACATTTACCTGTGAAGGAAAAAACAACCATTATTAAAGCAGTGGAGGCTATTATACAGATGTACTGTAGATGCTATGACTACCAAGAAATCCTTTCAAACGGATCTAAAAGAGCACTCATGTCTTCAAGGTAGAGAAAACACCTGTTTTCATTGTTTTTACACACACACACACACACACACTGCATTAATGATATGAAGGGCCATTGAAAGAATATTATGATGAAACTACAGAACAACCCCCCTCCTCTCTACCCTCCTCCCTTGGTCTGGTCTATCCATCCTCTACTCTGCTCCCCTGGTCTGTCAAGCCTCTCTACCCTCCTCCCTTGGTCTGGTCTATCCATCCTCTACTCTACTCCATTGGTCTGGTCTGTCAATCCTCTCTACTCTACTCCCCTGGTCTGTCAATCCTCTCTACTCTACTCCCCTGGTCTGGTCTGTCAATCCTCTCTACTCTACTTCCCTGGTCTGTCAATCCTCTCTAATCTACTCCCCTGGTCTGGTCTGTCAATCCTCTCTACCCTCCTCCCTTGGTCTAGTCTGTCCATCCTCTCTACTCTACTCCCCTGGTCTGTCAATCCTCTCTACTCTACTCCCCTGGTCTGGTCTGTCAATCCTCTCTACTCTACTCCCCTGGTCTGTCAATCCTCTCTACTCTACTCCCCTGGTCTATCCATCCTCTACTCTACTCCCCTGGTCTATCCATCCTCTACTCTACTCCCCTGGTCTATCCATCCTCTACTCTACTCCCCTGGTCTATCCATCCTCTACTCCCCTGGTCTATCCATCCTCTACTCTACTCCCCTGGTCTGGTCTGTCAATCCTCTCTACTCTACTCCCCTGGTCTGGTCTGTCAATCCTCTCTACTCTACTCCCCTGGTCTATCCATCCTCTACTCTACTCCATTGGTCTGGTCTGTCAATCCTCTCTACTCTACTCCCCTGGTCTGGTCTGTCAATCCTCTCTACTCTACTCCCCTGGTCTGGTCTGTCAATCCTCTCTACCCTCCTCCCTTGGTCTGGTCTATCCATCCTCTACTCTACTCCCCTGGTCTATCCATCCTCTACTCTACTCCATTGGTCTGGTCTGTCAATCCTCTCTACTCTACTCCCCTGGTCTGGTCTGTCAATCCTCTCTACTCTACTCCCCTGGTCTGTCAATCCTCTCTACTCTACTCCCCTGGTCTATCCATCCTCTACTCTACTCCATTGGTCTGGTCTGTCAATCCTCTCTACCCTCCTCCCTTGGTCTGGTCTATCCATCCTCTACTCTACTCCCCTGGTCTATCCATCCTCTACTCTACTCCATTGGTCTGGTCTATCCATCCTCTACTCTACTCCATTGGTCTGGTCTATCCATCCTCTACCCTCCTCCCTTGGTCTGGTCTATCCATCCTCTACTCTACTCCCCTGGTCTATCCATCCTCTACTCTACTCCCCTGGTCTGGTCTATCCATCCTCTACTCTACTCCATTGGTCTGGTCTATCCATCCTCTCTACTCTACTCCCTTGGTCTGGTCTATCCATCCTCTACTCTACTCCATTGGTCTGGTCTATCCATCCTCTCTACTCTACTCCCCTGGTCTATCCATCCTCTACTCTACTCCCCTGGTCTGGTCTATCCATCCTCTACTCTACTCCCATGGTCTGGTCTATCCATCCTCTACTCTACTCCATTGGTCTGGTCTGTCAATCCTCTCTACTCTACTCCATTGGTCTGGTCTGTCAATCCTCTCTACTCTACTCCATTGGTCTGATCTGTCAATCCTCTCTACTCTACTCCATTGGTCTGATCTGTCAATCCTCTCTACTCTACTCCATTGGTCTGATCTGTCAATCCTCTCTACTCTACTCCCCTGGTCTGGTCTGTCAATCCTCTCTACTCTACTCCCCTGGTCTGGTCTGTCAATCCTCTCTACTCTACTCCCCTGGTCTGGTCTGTCAATACTCTCTGCTCTACTCCCTTAGTATGGTCTGCCTATCCTGTAAAGTTACACCACAAACATTGTATCTGGTGTTGACACGCGCTTTTATTCAGCATTGCTTTTTATAGCCTAGTTTCGTCCACGTGTCTATAATGTAGACAGTTAGCTGATCCCACGTCAATCTACGTTTGCGCTCTCAATACTGAAACGTTTTGAAACAGCCCGGGGACAGGGGCTCTGCGAGCTCAGATGTTCCCGCGCTGGCGATTATGTCAACCACTACCGAGAGACGTGAAAATCCTCTAGCGCCGCAGAGAGACCCGAGCTCCCGCATCACTGAAGAAAATCTGGGAGATATGTCATGCCTTCGAGTTTCACATGACCCCAGGCGCCACTGCACTTTACACCACCGTCACCCCTCCTACCTCTTCACCCACTCTCCCCTACTGAGAGCTCGGAATGGCAAAGGCATCCGCAGCATTCATCCCCACACAGACGGGTGAAGATCATAGCACTCTTGTGCTTCACATGCATGGAAACACACACATATCCATTTTGTAAAATAACGAGGACATGCCCGGTGTTTTACTGACAAGCCATGGGCTAATCTGGCACAGTCTAGTGAACAGAAAGCAAGGTGCCGAGGTTGCCATTACTCGGTTTAAAATCCGAGACTCGCTTGTGAACATCCACTGTCGTTTCTGTTCAACCATTCCTTTACCATAAACTCTCTATAGTGACGACAGGACTATGAAGCATTCTCAACTCAGAAAATTAAAACAAAACATCAGCAGCACCGGCAGTAGGCTATATATTAATTGAGTAATTGGCATTCCGCGTATCTGCTCGGTGTATTGAACTCCCGATCTTCTCCAAAACTGCAGATGTAATGGATGTGAAACGGCTAGCTAGTTAGCGGTGGTGCGCGCTAAATAGCGTTTCAATCGGTGAAGTCACTTGCTCTGAGACCTTGAAGTAGTGGTTCCCCTTGCTCTGCAAGGGCCGCGGCTTTCGTGGAGCGATGGGTAACGATGCTTCGAGGGTGACTGTTGATGTGTGCAGAGGGTCCCTGGTTCGCGCCCGGCGAGGGGACGTTCTAAAGTTATACTTGTTACACAGACGCAATGCCAAGGGTTTCATACGAGATCTCGTTGTTGAACTGGAATTTATTTACAACAACTGCCCGTATTTTACGAATAATTAAATTGAGAAAACATTATATTCAAGTTCAATCTGCCAAAATAAACTAGCCCAATGGGTTGCCAAACAGGTGCCAGAATGAATGACGTGCATATAGCGCATATAGCGACAGGGAGACAGCAATGCCCACACAGGCTTTAACACTTGACAGCTCTACTACAGTTCCTTTGAACTGAATACGCTGATATCACAAAAACAAACGTACGCGCGCGCACTGGCTACATGCACACATACACGCAAGAATAGGCTTCCATAGCTACAAAGCTATTGGAATCAGTGACATGTAGTCTAATAATAACAGTGTTCCTTCATCCGTGACAACGCCCCTTGTTTTCTCGCAGATAAGCAGCTTTTCCATAGAAATAGGATGCAAATCGAGTCCCTCTTCTCTAACATACTACGCTGTGTGTGTGTGTACTGCGTGTATGTGCTGAGCTCGCCTCCTCGCGACCCTATGCCTGTGTACTTCGAAAACGGTTGCTGAACTTTCCACTAAAGGAGCATTGCTATAGGAACCGATCACCAAGGAGCAATTTCTCGCAGGATACGTGGATCTGTGATTCATAGATGACGTCACATGCACACGGATGGCCACGGATGGTTTTTACTCCTAGTCTCAATTTATCTATACATTCATATGTTCCTCTGGAAGACTAACGCCTTAAATGCGTTATATAGGTTTCATAGGCGACACTGTCTACAAACAGATTCGACATCTATATTGCTTGTTGAACGTGGAGAGAGGACGAGCCGGCACGCGTGCACCAGCGGAGCTTCTGTATGGCAATGGGCACGCTGGCACGGCTCTGCGACAGTGCCTGTAGGGTCACCAAGCGGCAAACAATCATAATGGCCCTGACCGTTCTATTTCATCGCCGAGATATTCAATAGAGCGGTGTAGAGAGAAGAGAGGAGAGAGAGGAATATTTTGGCGGTGCTAATAATCTCCTCGTTACTGCAGCCACGCGCTGGCTCATTGCGACATCCAGATGGTGCGCGCTGATCGATACAATGAGATGAGACAGATTCATCATTAGCTTTGAGTGAATTATTCCAGCAACCTGCTAAATTCTATTTACTTCTCTATAGCCTGCATAAGACTGTCAATAGAGAGAGATAGCATGGACTAAATGAGATAGGCATATAGAATCTGTGAGCAGGTTCATTGCATAATTGTTTCCACCTCTAGATAGGCCTATACCTGAAATTGTTTAGGTATTGCCTAATCAATTGTGGCGGTCAGTAAATAATATAATATTCATAAATGGATTTTATATTGTAGATATGTGATAGTAGAGTAGTGGCCTGAGGGAACACACGTAAGGTGCTGTTAAAATTATTGTGATAATATTTTAAATGGTATATAATTGCCTTAATGTTGCTGGACCCCAGGAACAGTAGCTGCTAATGGGGATCCTTAATAAATACAAATACATCGTTACAGAGAGCTACTCCGAAAAGAACAAATGGATCGGGGGCAGCACCTGCTCATGCTCAATCAAACCAACCCAATGTCAACGTTGCACTGCGGCCAACCATCCATTTGTACAAAGCCAGTCAGAAGTGCTGAAGCCTACACAGTAATTGAGACTGCAGCATTGGCGGCCGAACCGCTGCCGACCCTACCGTCCAACTCTCCTTAGTAAGATCTGTTTAATTGCATTTAGGCCAAGGAAAAAAGGCATTACACTCAGTGCCATTGAGATTCCCAGTTGAAAGCTGCATTAGAAATGAATTGCTAATTACATTGAATTACTTCATATAATAATTAGAAAACTAACTGGTGAACATTTACTGAAAACCAAAATGGAGGACCCAAAGCGGAATCACTCGTTAACGACTTGAACGGCTTAGTTAATTTGGTAATTATTAAACCAAAAAAGGCTGAGAAAATAATGTTTTGCTTCACATCGCGAATTTCTATTGACTTCGAAGAGAATTCAATTCAGAGCTAGGCTACTGTCCGTTTTGATTATCTGGGTGCCCCTGCGGTCTATTATGGGCGATCCCATTGCATTAGAAAGAATATAAACTACACATAAAGGAGTAACACGGGAGTTTATGTTATAGACATATTCCAGATAGGCTACTGCGGTTAAAACATATAAACATATTGGTGATACAAATGTTCCGTTCAGAACTGCTGCTTTAGGCTGATGGAATATGATGTAAACCAGGGTCGCAACTTTGGTTTTAGAAGTGGGGGGACCTAATTATTATTATTATTTTTTAAATTATCCAGTCAGATAAACACTCCAACCAGCCTACCAGACCGCTCGGAGGCGTCCACGTGGTCCTAAAGCACACCGCTCGGAGGCGTCCACGTGGTCCTAAAGCACACCGCTCTGAGGCGTCCACGTGGTCCTAAAGCACACCGCTCGGAGGCGTCCACGTGGTCCTACAGCACACCGCTTGGAGGCGTCCACGTGGTCCTAAAGCACACCGCTCGGAGGCGTCCACGTGGTCCTAAAGCACACCGCTCGGAGGCGTCCACATGGTCCTAAAGCACACCGCTCGGAGGCGTCCACGTGGTCCTAAAGCACACCGCTCGGAGGCGTCCACGTGGTCCTAAAGCACACCGCTCGGAGGCGTCCACGTGGTCCTAAAGCACACCGCTCGGAGGCGTCCACGTGGTCCTAAAGCACACCGCTCGGAGGCGTCCACGTGGTCCTAAAGCACACCGTTGCCTCGTTTTGAATCACATTCCAATGATAAAACTTTTCACATTTCAGAATGTGGGGGACATGTCCCCATCTCTAGTGAAAGTTGCGCCCCTGATGCAAACGAACCCAGTATAACAGCGATGAACAATGATGTTCCGCCTCATGTAGCGCGTTATTGAGTAAACAGTATAGGCCTAATCAATAAGCATTCCTCCAGTGAAAACATCTCCTGTGACAGAGGGTCGCGCTTGAATGCACAGTGTATGATAGCTGTAGCTGGGCGGCAGGTCCAGGGGACTCGGAGGTGTCACGTCACTATGTGTGGACCGAGCCAAAAAAAGTGTCAAACTGTGACAATCAGCACCTCGCAGTGGTCCAGTGTACCTAGGGGCGCGTGGAGAATGAGTCTGTGAGGTAAGCAGATCTGGGTGTTTCCGAAGAGCGCCAGGTCTTCGCTCCAGTCCACGCGCAACATAGGATCGTCGACTGCCACTGTCAAAGGGAGAGAATTTATAGGTGAACTGCAAATCAACATGCCAAGCATGCCTCGAGAGCGACTCAGGAGCCACTGCAGGGGCTAACCCAGAGGGAGCGTTTAGAATACTCAGCGGGCCATACGTGGTATTTCAATGTAGTGTCCCTTAGATAAGGCCGATTATTAACCCCAGTTAGTACCTATTTAGAATAGTAACGCAAACAGGGTGCCCTTGAATTGAGATACCACGGGGGGCTATCCGAGGGGGGTTCTCGTCGTGCACATCAACTTTGCAGTCATGCCATGTCATGCAGCCAAGGCTCTTATGTCGTTTGTATTTTTCAACACAGACTAAACTATAAGGAGGACAGAGTAGAGGGGGCCAGTTATCATCCCTGCTAATCAAATAAAGCAGAGAATATAATATGCCATCTCTTTATGAAAATACACATTTGGTTTTCCACCTGGCTGCATGCACTTCAACCGCCCTCCATTATGAGTGCCAAGGCACTAACCAATAGGCACAAATGGAAAAAGACTATGGGCACGTCGTGCTCTAGCGAGCTCATATGGCACCATCCCTTCAGCCACCTTCCTCAGGCTGGAATTGGCACAAAACCTAATTGAACAACACCCCAGAGAAATAGACCGAATTGGCCTTGTTGTTTCATAGTACACAATCTCACACTCATTCATGCAAATATGTACAAAAAGTATTTCAGCAGATTTTGTGCGTTTTTGTGTGGCTTAATTTGTGTGAAAATACACACATTTCTTGTGCGACTTCATTCATAGGGGAAAAAAAAAACATTTTTGGGAGGGCAAACTTTGGGAACAATCTTTTAAAGTTATTGGAGCAATGCATTTTGGGCAATGGTGTTCTACACTGCTTTTTTTGTGTCTCACATTTATTTATATAAAAAACAAACGTGTAAACTGCCCAATATTGTTAATCAACCCAGGTTGTCAAAATACACCAAAATACTTATGGTATAATAGTAGCCTTATTTGTATTAATGCCAATGTTGTTTTCTTTGCCTGTTCCCGCTTAATACTTTGGGTTACTGATACTATGTCGGATTTTACGAGGGTTACCAGATTGGACCAACAAAAATCTGTATTTCTTTTTTTGTGGTATCGATGAAGGTATTTGATTTGGGAATAGTGATACATTTTCATGATGGAAAATGTATTAATAATAAATATGGGGAAACAGAAGACCTGCGGAAAAAAATCTGTTTGGTTTCAATTCCCCTGGTGCAACTGCATGGTATTTGAACCTACAACAGGCCTGGATTATGATCAATTAATCGATATCAATGCAGTTAAACAGGTTAATGTAAAATAATGAATTATGTTGGCTTACACTTATGGCACTTCCAAGGCTGTTTCATGATGATTATTACGGTCGTGTCAATCATGTTATATACGTAGGCTATTGTAACAGGGCATATGCCAGCATTGTAGGACTACTGCCTCTGCCCAGAGGTCTACTGGGCTTTCATGTCAACGGCCGTGAGAGCTCACTTTGCCACGTATGAGCCCTGGTTAGAGTCCCTGTTGCAGCTTTCACTTTCTTCCGCTACACTGGTGGCAGTGTTGGGATCACGTCCAGCTCACGTCAAGTTATGTGATCTAGTAGTGGAAAGCACTCTGTTTTTTAACATTGTGTTGGGTTTAATTACATAGATATATCTAGTGAACAATGGAAAAGCAACAATGGGCATGACGGATAGAAGTAGTCATTACAGGTGTGATCAAGCCTTACATCCAAGTTGCCTGAAGCTAAATGGAAAGTGCTATGCCCTGACCAGTTATTCAGAAGAAAATCCCCTGTGACTGTCTAATTTACATAGGTTAACTTACCAGTGTGGAGCCAAAACAAATACATTATACACATTTACAAACGATCTGTTTACAGTGTTATTACAACCATGGGGTTATTTTGTTACTGAAGCTTATATGTCAAATAACCTGACAATGATCCACATCATATAGGTAGACAAATAATGTAAGTGTGTTATGCAGCAAACACAACTATCCTTTTTTGTAGGATGCAAAACAGTAATATCAATCACTGTTGCTCCATCCTGTTCTGATCTAATGAGATGGATGTTGGATTTTCTACGGCCTAGAATACAGGCCTTTCCCAGTCATGAAGGACGAAGCTAGGCCCCTCTGGATTCTCATTGGCGATCACTGAACTCAAGTTAGGGGTTATATGTCAGACTCTCCTATACCACTTTGCCCAACATGTTATACCCCATAGGTTGTAAATAAACCCTATTAACGTGATATAACTTGCATCATTATTATAGGGCAGTGAAACCCATAGTCTAATGGCTTTAGACTGAGTATTTCTCACCATTCATTTACAGATAGCAATTTCCATTTTATAACAGGTAGTGTCCATTTATTTACAGTAGTGTGTTGATTAATTATTGCTTTCTTCAGTGGAAATACAGAATATGTATAAAAATACCAAATATACCAAAAGCTGAACCAAGCAGAGATTTACAACTATTTAACCATGTTAATCATTACTGAAACATGAAAACTACAAACATTTAACCAGTTACAGATTATAAATTCATGACACCTAGAAACAAATATTTTATTAAAAGTAATTCATACAAAAGTCAAACGTTGGCTATAACATGAGTACAAACAAAGTGAGTGTGTGTATATGTCTGTAAGTGTTTGTGTGTGTGTGTGTGTATTCTAATTTCCCATCTTAAAAATGTATCCCCATTCCCCAATCATATAACTTAATCGATACCACACACAAAAAAAAATACAAAAAAATCGTATTTTTTCTCCAATTTGACAACCCTCATGAAATTTGACATAGCCTTGTATACAATGCATTTTGAAAGAAAATGTGTAATGTAGGCTTCACAAAAAAAAAAGTATTTTCCTATGAATGAAGTCGCACAAAAATGTGTCTATTCACACAAAAAATTCAAAAAATGCACGAAATCTGATTAAATACTTTTTGTACATATTTGCACGAATTGAGTGTGAGATTGTGTTGTTCATAAACGCTTGCGTCATTACTTTGCACAGTGGTAGTCCATCTTAGGTAATAGTTTCCATCAGTTGTTCCAATACAAAAACGATAAATATTGTAGTTCATTCTATTTGTCAAACTTATCTCTGAAGGAGGGACCAAGGTTACAAAGCAGAAGCACGGAAATACCCTAGAGGTGTTTCAGTACGAGGACAGCTTCTACTCTGCAGTGCACTGTGTGATCGCTGTTTTCAATTGATAGCTTGTGGAGAGTGCAATGTGACTAGATAATCAACTATGCAAGTGCCATTTAGTAGTATATTACAAAAACCTGTCTGGTAATCAGAGTGGGTCTATATTGTCAAAACGTAAGTTCTCTTTTGCTCTCCTCTCAAGAAAACCGTGTCTAGTTACAGCATGTGAAAATAACAACTCTTTGCTCGATTAGTCGCCGGCACCCATCTCTGCTATTGAGGCCAGTATAACTGACCTCATCACTCACGAGCTGAAGTTGCTCGCGCCAGGAGGATTCAATATCTGCCATTTAATTGGATGTATTGAGATCAAATGCCTCTGGGTGTTTTGTATCTTGGAATCCATGGCTCGCTCGCTAATTCATGTATTGTATAGAGGGGTTATGGATGTACGCGCTGTTTTGTAAATTAGATTCATGGAAGGGGCTTGGAAGGCGTTGGTTTGTCATTTGAGCCGGTGGCCGCTGGCTCCCTTTTGATGTGTGTTGATTTCCTACCCTCACACACACAGATTGATGTGGGGTAGACGAGCCATGCACTGCGCCCTCTGTTACCCCCATGGATCACACAGAGAGACCCACACACCTCACTTCCTGTTTCTATGACGACGGAATGACTTGATGCTGAGGTCTTGTTGGTGAGAATTAGCAAACCAATAAACACAAATAGCCTACCAACCGGGACCACTGTCGATCTAAATGCCAATATGTACATGTCTAATACCTGCCAAGTAAACAAGGATTTTCACTTGCCTTTAAATTGACAAATGGATCAGGTTATGACCTTTTTAAAAAAAAATCACAGTAGTCTCCCCACAACACAAACAACATGCAGGCCCTAATGTAGCCTGATTATATAAGACATAAAACAACAGATGAATCAATCAGTCAAAGTCAAAACCGCATCCATATGCGATCATGTCTCATAGCAATCTCGAGTATTCAATAAAGGCTTAAATCCCTGGTCCACAGAGCAGTGCAATGAAGACCAATCTGTAAAAAATATATAGGACAAAATAAAATAAAAACAGATTCAAAAGCCTATGCAGCCTAGAGAAAACAAATTACGAATGGGGGGGGGGGGGGGGGGTATGATTTGGAGTGTTGTAATCTTATAGGCCTAGCCTATGATTTTTGTCGATTGTCTTCGGCAAATTGAATGGTTTACGTCGTCAGATTGTGCAACAGTTTCTCTGCTGCCACGCGTATCGAGAGAGAGCGGATCACCAGGAAATTAGAGGCTCGCGGACATCCGTCATCTGTGCATACATTTTTTATTTGCTCTAGGCTACATCTTTTATATTTCATGTATGCTTTTTTTCGCCATCTAGACGGAGATATTAGTGCATTCTCGCTGTGCATCAAAGTGCCTCGCTCTCTGTCGTTGTCGTGGAAACAAGAGCTAGACCATGGCGGTGCGACTCCTGTCTTCCTTGCTCACTGAAAGACTTAAGAGGAAATCAACATAATTATGTCAAGGCCAGCTGCATTGTGATATAGTTATAATGGGCAAACAGGTGGGTCTTGTCGTGCAGCCTACAGCAACGACAGGTCTGTGTAGACTATTACTGGGGTGACACTGACAGCCATGCACGGCACAGAACGTTACAAAGACAGAAAGCTTGAAGCAGCCCATCTAATTCAGTATTATGGACAGCAATATGATTACATTGACATGTTACAGTCCTGATAAGTGCTGATAGGCGGTCTGACGATGATAGCACAGTACCCTACAAGCCATAAGCATCATCAAGTGTCTGAAGGGGCGATGACTTGATAGGCAATTAGAGGGCCTGGCTTCCAGATTTATAGGCATATCAAATAAATAATCCCTGGCTTGTTTATATTGCTAACAATATTGTATTTCGCTTGCTGTGGGTGATAAGCGACTGTGCGTTTGTGTGCGTGTGTGTGTGCGCGCGTTACATGGATGCGTGCACTGATGGATGGATGTGGGGTGCGTGTGATTTATCGCTAGTGCAAGGCCCCATCAAATTAATCACGTTTCCAGGACCGAGCGAGTGAGATATCGGTGGGAAACACCAATGAAGAGGAAATGGAAAGGCACGTTGACTAGGCGGACAGACACTGAGACAGACAGGGGGATCTTGTAAACAACCAGCGGGAGAACAAGACAACTGCGGTGTAACCAAGGAAGCTTGTCTCTCATTATACCCTGATGAAGACAGCTTGTCTGTCGAAACGTTATTAGGTTATTCAATTATTGCATCTGAGCTCCTAGAGTGCGGCTCTCCTTTTCTATCTTGTCTCTCGGGAACAGCAAATCAGTCTGTGGGCTATGTAGCTCATGCCCCAACACAGTGATATATTTCAATTCTGCATTTCCGGACGAGGCTAGCCCCCTATTTCTTAAAAATGAGTAATTACAGCATAGTCAATTCCACGGTCTTATGATGTATGACGGCTATAAAGCCATGTCTGTGGGAATAGCTATTCGAATAGCCCAGATAACATGAAGACAGAACGCGTAGATAGGAGCAATATGCTGTCTTACCTTGCAGCTAAACTGGGTCAACGCAGTCAAAACCATTGTGCCGGCCGGAAGGGTCTTGTCATTCAAACATAAAACCTTTAGCTCCGCATCCTTCAACAGCAGAAAAATCACTTCACTCTCTCCTGCCTAGCGCGCTCACCAAAAAGCTATACGAGATCAGCTCTCGCGGCATCTCGATGCCAACACTCACTCCCTCCTCATCTCCTGCAGCTCCTCCAGAAGAAAGTCCCAGTGCTTCCCTATACTCAACTGATTGACTATTATACACAGATTTCTGGTCTATCTAGAAATCTCTAAACTCAAAGATGAAAACAAAGTTTACAGTCCAGTTCAATAAACAAACGACTTATTGCACCTCTTAAATATCCCGTGCACAGGACTCTACAACTCACACCATTCGTTGTATGCAAAAATCAGGCGGTCTGGGACGTGCTTTTAGTATCAAAACCAAATTAAAGAACTCTTACCAACTGACGTTTTGGAACCAATAAAGCCGATTTTCGCTTCTCACAGGAGTAGCTTAACCTACACCTGTTTTCATTCTGCAACAAAAGACCTGAGCGTACCTTATAGATCTGAAATCTCTCCTGTCTCTCCCCGGAGTCTTCTCTGGGTTCCGCAAGGATACGGCGTGCTGCTCACAACCCGTTCTTCCAAGTTTTCACTAGCTTTTTGTTAATGCTTGGTTGCTTGTGAGATCTGTATGTTCTATATGGCTTCTGTGTAGTCTTTGCGCGGTTTTATCATTACAATATTAATATCCAGTGTATTCTATCTGCCTGTAGCCAAACCGTGCCCCTCTCTCCCTACGTCACTGAGGGAAGGATCGATGCCGGCGTTTCAGCACCACCGCGGCTGGACAGCGCATGTCTGCTTGGGCTCTGAGGCCGCGGCAGCAGCATTGGCTTCACGCTCCGCTGCTGGGGGATCCCCCTTGTTGTCACACTCTAGTGAAATCCACACACCAGCACGGGGTCGTCCCGCGTTCTTCGTGTAGCTCTAGCCTAGTAGCGTCACTCGGCCTTGGCTAGCAGAGGAGTTGCAGGTTGCATTGGTACAAAAATCCCACGCGAAAACGGTTTTATACACCAGGCCGAGCTTCCACCTCCCCTTTCGCTCTACTTGAAGTGGAAAGATATCTGATTGGAGGATGTCACGGTGTAAGGACCAGCCTACTTCATAAAGGGTGGGGGGCTAGAAGTGGAGAGAGAATTAACTCGGGATTGATGTTCTCAATTAAAAGTTGCATTTCTCAGCAGATGCGATTTCAGTGAGGGCCTCTGATAGCCCACTGAGATAACGTATTGCAATTTATTAAACTCAACGCATTGATCTAACTCAACTCCTGTGGGTAAGGTCTAGTTAAGGATGCAAGGCGTGATTAAAACGTTACAAGCTTTTAAAGATGAAAGCTTAAAATTGCCTTCCTTCAAAATGCAACACTTTCCCCAAAACGCAGTCTTTTCATGAAAGAATCCGGAATCAGGAGTACATTTAGGTTATTATCCTATTTGTGCCGACATCTTACGGACAAGAACCCCCCTACCCCTTCCTTCGTTATTCAGTGTGTGAAAAGACCTCGGTCTACGGCCAGCTGGCATGTGGTAAAGACCGTACATTGACATGGTTAGGCTATCAACCAATCACATTTATTTATAAAGCCCTTTTTTACAACAGCAGTTGTCACCAAGTGCTTATACAGAAACCGTACCTAAAACCCCAGAGAGCAACGCAGATGTAGAAGCTCTTGGCTGGGAAAAACTCCCCAGAAAGGGCTTTATTGGGGCTTTATTGCCTAGCCTATAGACCCTACTTAGCCTTGTTTTATACTCGGCAACGGGATGTACAGTGCATTCGGAAAGAATTCAGACCCCTTGACTTTTTCCACATTGTGTTACTTTACAGCCTTATTCTAAAATTGATTAAATAAACAAATCCTCATCAATCTACACACAATACGCCATAATGACAAAGCAAAGGGTTTTTGTTGCAAATGTGTTAAAAATAAAAAAAAACATAAATACCTTATTTATATACAGTACCAGTCAAAAGTTTGGAGTGTGCAAAGGTTGTCTACTTAGAAGAATCTAATATCTGAACACTTTTTTGGTTACTACATGATTCCATATGTGTTATTTCATACTTTTGATGTCTTCACTATTATTCTACAATGTAGAAAATAGTACAAATAAAGAAAACCCTTGAATGAGTAGGTGTTTAAAAACTTTTGACCCGTACTGTTTGTATTCAGACCTTTTGCTATTAGACTTGAAATTGGGCAGAGGTGCATCCTGTTTCCATTGATCCTTGAGATGTTTCTTCAACTTGATTGGAGTCCACCTGTGGTAAATTCAATTGATTAGACATTATTTGTAAAGGCACACACCTGTCTATATAAGGTACCACAGTTGACAGTGCCTGTCAGAGCAAAAACCAAGCCATGAGGTGAAAGGAATTGCACAGAGACAGGATTGTGTCGAGGCACATATCTGGGGAAGGGTACCAAAACATTTCTGCAGAACACAGTGGCCTCCATAATTTTTAAAACCAAGGCTCTTCCTAGAGCTGGCCCGCCTGGCCAAACTGAGTAATCAAGGGAGAAGGGCTTTGGTCAAAGAAGTGACCAAGCAGCCAATGGTCACTCTGACAGAGCTCCAGATTTCCTCTGTGGAGAGGGGAGAACCTTCCAGAAGGACAACCATCTCTGCATCACTCCACCAATCAGGCCTTTATGGTAGAGTGGCCAGATGGAAGCCACTCCTCAGTAAAAGGCACATGACAGCCCAATTGGAGTTTGCCAAAAGGCACCTAATGGACTCTCAGACCATGAGAAACAAGATTCTCTGGTCTGATGAAGCAAAGATTGAACTCTTTGGCCTGAAAGCCAAGTGTCACGTCTGGAGGAAACCTGGCACCATCCCTACGGTAAAGCATGGTGGTGGCAGCATTGTGCTGTGGGGATGTTTGTCAGCGTCAGGGACTGGGAGACAAGTCAGGATTGAGGGAAAGATGATCAGAGCAAACTACAGAGAGATCTTTGATGGCAACGTGCTCTAGACCACTCAGGACCTCAGACTGGTGCAAAGGTTCCCCTTCCAACAGGACAACGACCCTAAGCACACAGCCAAGACAACGCAGCAGTGGCTTTGGGACAAGTCTCTGAATGTCCTTGAGTGGCCCAGCCAGAGCCTGGACTTGTACCCAATTGAACATCTCTGGAGAGACATGAAGATAGCTATGCAGCAACGCTCCCCATCTAACCTGACAGACCTTGAGAGGATCTGCAGAGAAGAATACGAGAAACTCCCCAAATACAGGTGTGCCAAGCTTGTAGCGTCATACCCAAGAAGACTCAAGGCTGTAATTGCTGCCAAAGGTGCTTCAACAAAGTACTTAGTAAAGGGTCTGAAGGGTCAGTTTTTTTATATTTATATATATATATATATATATATATATATATATATATATATATATATATTTATTGATATATATATATAAACATTTGCAACCATTTCAAAAAACTGTTTTTGCTTTGTCATTAGTACTGCGTGTATATTGATGAGAGGGACAAATGATTTAATACATATTAGAATAAGGCTGTAACGTGCAGCTCTGACCAGGGATCTAATGGGGTGGAAAATACCAAGTAAAAGTACCCTAAATGCGTGGTGTTTCAATGGAAATTAGAAAATAAGGCATTGAGGCTCCATAACCTTTGAATCGGGACTATTTCAGGACCATGGACAGAGGTTAGCGTGAAGTAACAGGCCCACGCCATTTGTAAGGCCAGTGATTTAATCAGGCCTGGCCTGAGTAATGAGGAAACTCCATATGTGGTATTATATTCTATTGGACAGAAGTATTGATGTGAGACGTCATGCATGGCAGGAAGGGAGGACACAGTAATGGTCTTTCGCTCTGTCACTCTAATATAGGGCCTACTAATTTTATCTTCTTCCTCTCTCACGCACAGACACACACCATTTGCAGGGGCGTTTGGAAAGCTTTGCTGGAGGGGGTCTAATAGATGAATCAGGATGGCTACAACAACAGCAGCAGGTGCATGGCTGGCCTAATTAGGCATTGCGCTGTGATGGTCTACCTCTGCCCTTCTCGACCCTGCGAGCGATGAAACATTTGGGGTCATTTATACAAATCACTAACTCTAGCCAGGGGAAACGTGTCTCAGAGTCACTATGGGTGGCCAATGCGATGCTGCTGTAGTTCAAATGTGGACCGGTGGGATTGAGCTAAGAGCCGCCAAAATAGGTCTACATACTCAGATTCCATCTGTGGCTAGCTAAAGTGCATTCGGGAAGTATTCAGACCCCTTGACTTTTTTCACATTTTGTTACGTGACAGCCTTATTTTGAAAATGTAAAAATCCTCATCAATCTACACACGATACCCCATTATGACAAAGCGAAAACAGGTTTTTGGAAATTTTTGCAAATCTATTTAAAAACAACAACAGAAATACCTTATTATTTACATAAGTATTCAGACCCTTTGCTATGAGACTCAAATTGAGCTCAGGTGCATCCTGTTTCCATTTATCATCCTTGAGATGTTTCTACAACTTGATTGGAGTCCACCTGTGGTAAATTCAAACCATGAGGTCGAAGGAATTGTCCGTAGAGCACCGAGACAGGATTGTGTTGAGGCACAGATCTGAGGAAGGGTACAAAAGCATTTCTGCAGCATTGAAGGTCCCCAAGAACACAGTAGTCTCCATCATTCTTAAATGGAAGAAATTTGGAACCACCAAGACTCTTCCTAGAGCTGGCCGCCCGGCCAAAGTGAGCAATCAGGGGAGAAGGGCCTTGGTCAGAGAAGTGTCCAAGAACCTGATGGTCACTCTGACAGAGCTCCAGAGTTCTTCTGTGGAGAGGGGAGAATCTTCCAGAAAGACAACCATCTCTTCAGCACTCCACCAATCAGGCCTTTATGGTAGTGGCCAGATGGAAGCCACTCCTCAGTAAAAGGCACATGACAGCCTGCTTGGAGTTTGCCTAAAGGCACCTAAAGACTCTCAGACCATGAGAAACAAAACTATCTGGTCTGATGAAACCAAGATTGAACTCTTTGGCCTGAATGCCATGTGTCACGTCTGGAGGAAACCTGGCACCATTCCTACAGTGAAGCATGGTGTTGGCAGCATCATGCTGTGGGGATGTTTTTCAGTGGCAGGGACTGGGAGACAAGTCAGGATCGAGGCAAAGATGGAACGGAGCAAAGTACAGAGAGATCTTTGATGACAACCTGCTCCAGAGTGCTCTGGACCTCAGACTGGGACGAAGGTTCACCTTCCAACAGGACAACGACGCTAAGCACACAGCCAAGACAACGCAGGAGTGGCTTCGGGACAAGTCTCTGAATGTCCTTGAGTGGCCCAGCCAGATCCTGGACTTGTACCAATCGAACATCTCTGGAGAGACCTGAAAATAGCTATGCAGTGACGCTCCCCATCCAACCTCACAGAGCTTGAGAGGATCTGCATAGAAGAATGCGAGGAACTCCCCAAATACAGGTGTGCCAAGCTTGTAGCATCACACCCAAGAAGACTTGAGGCTGTAATCGCTGCAAAAGGTGCTTCAACAAAGTTCTTAGTAAAGGGTCTGAATACTTATGTAAATGTGATATTTCAGTTTCCAAACATTTAAAAAAAAGTTTTTTTGCTTTGTCATTATGTGGTATTGTGTGTAGATTGATTAGGCTAAAGAACATGTTTAATCAATTTTAGAATAAGGCTTTAATGTAATAAAATAGGCCAAAGTAGGCCTATTCATATGATGAGATCACGGCTGTTCAGACCTACGCAGCACGATAGACAGACATACTAAAAATAAAAGGTTGCTTGAGGAGTTTTTGAAACTGTGGGGGAACCCCTATAAGTTCTTCAAGAACCCTTTAAAACCACCATTAATGGTTCCACAAATAATGTTTTGGTGTTCATTTTTATTAGTAATAATCAGCAAAAATAACAACAATAACACAATCTTTTAGTTGTCCTTGTTGATTTTAGAGGCAAAGCAGCATTTAAAAAAACAGGTACCCTCCCAGCCCCAAGTCCAATACGTATGTCCTCTGGCGTGTTGATGGCCTTTGTCGGTTATCCATAGCCAGAATGATTTTGCAGTGCATGATTTTGCAGTGCATGATTTTGCAGTGCGTGATTTTGCAGTGCATGATTTTGCAGTGCATGATTTTGCAGTGCATGATTTTGCAGTGCATGATTTTGCAGTGCATGATTTTGCAGTGCAGGTCACTTTTGACAACGATTTTCATACCTCGTCCATAATGTAGATGCCTCTGGGATCTTCATTGACAGAGGCTGCTGTGACAGAGTCCTATAAGGTTTTAGATTAATTCAAATTATTTGTAGATGATACATGTGATCTGTATATCATTATGAGACAAACCAATACCAATGATATATACCTTTGTGTGCCTCCTGGTCAGTATACCTGCAGACACATGCAAATAAGTGAGCCAGCCATTCAGTAATCTGCACCCAATGCAGCTTTAACATATTCTTACCTCTTTGTTGATTCCTATCAATTGAATTGGCCATTTTCAGACTTTCTAAAAAGGGAGAAAGTGTGAAATAACACAGCTATTTGCATAAATATGAAAAGATCGATGGTATAATCATAAAAGGAGAAACCTTATCTTACATTTAGGAGATCTTTACATTTTTCAGTTAAGTGCCTGCACCTGCTGTCTTATCAAATTCAAACTGTTTAAGCTGGTCAGTTAGGTTCCTGCAAGAACCCCCAATAACTAAAGAGGTTCCTCGATTAACCCCACCTCCTATGGGGTTCTTGGAAGAATATTTTGTGGCAATATTTCAGTGCCAAGAACCCTAAGGTTCTTCAGGAAACTTTGAGGACGTTAGAAGGACCCTTGTTGAACCCCCTCATTTTTTAAATGTAGAAGCTCGTGTTTTTTTTACCGCTTCTACCGTTCATGATAAATATTGTCCTACCTGTCCAATACCATACACCCACCGTTGCGCAATCTGTCTCGATTTCGCAACATTTCAAATTTGCAGCAACCTGTATATCACACACAACATGCCGCAGAGCTGTTTCCCTTGTGTTCTAGCGGCACCAAAAGACGGTATTGTGTAACAACACCTGAGTCGAGAAAAGGCATGTTGCGCGGTGCAGCGGAATGATGCGGCTTGAAACCAGACGCACAAGATATATTTGCTTAGGCTATACTGCAAATCAATTAATAGCTCAAGGATCCAACTGACTATTGTAATATGCTCAAAGAACTGGCAAGGCTTGGCTGAGATAGCAGTTGGATCATTACAATAGGAAAGGATGGCGTATCGACTTCACAAAACACACAAGAAATCTACAGATTATTTCCATTGTGGTCCTCTTATTTGCTCGACAAGTAGCCTACGCGAATAGTGGATTATACAATTACACATAAATACAATGGCAATAGTTTTAAGGGTGTCTACAACTACAAGGAAATTACCTGATGCTTTTTTTAAAAAGAGACAATTGGGTGCAAGGAGGACCCGGTCACTCGTAATAGCCAAACTCTGCGACAGCTGTACACAATGATTACAATAATCTGACATTATGGGACGGAAATATGTGATCTTTAAATATTGTGCATTATTATTGGCCTGCTGTAGTAATGTCATCAAACACTTGCAGGCCTCGATCCTCAATTAGCGACGCAGATATTAGAATAGGAGATCAAACGGCTTTGGCCGCCAGGAGGGAACTAGTCATTCCCCAATCCTAATCCTTCTATGGTTTCCTCACACTGCTAAATAGGCCTACAGCACTTTTCTCTGACTAACCAATGTATTATTATTGACTCAGAGCTGAAATTAAGACAAAGTTGGCAGAACGGTCATCTTCTAGTCCATATACTTTTTTATTAGCGACAAATATATGATTTATTTAAATATAAACATATACAAATCAGGAGTATTGTCATAATTTACATAATTTGACAAAATCATTTTGGCACAGAGCACTTTTTTGTTGAAGAGGAGTAGCAAAACAAATGGACCTCTTTCATTCTCTCTTTCTGTCCCTCCCTCTTCTCCACCTCCACCAGTCTCTCAGTGCAGCACGGCAGCCAGTAGGGCAGTAACCAGAGAGATGGAGGATACCTGGGATGGTGCACTGTTCCTATCATCCTCAGTAGCACTGACGAGGATCCTCTTGGTATTGGTGTGTTGAGGTCTACTTTCACAGTGCCTGAGGTCCCGTCCCACACAGCCAGCATAGGCCATGGCATGGGCCAGGTAACTCTGCTCCTGGACCCCGTGGAAGAGGTGGGCCATGGGGCCGCGGGCCAGCACTGCCACATCTTCCCCACCATGGGTCTCAGTGTCCAGGGGCACCGCAGACAGCTGCACGTAGTCCTTCGACTCTGACCAAGGTGAATAAATATGTGAATATGGACTGGAGAGATAAACATTCTGCAGGAGTGATATTTATCAAGAAGGCCACAGGACAAGGAAGGAGTGTACAGAGAGGAAAGCTACAGGACAAGGGAGGAGAGAAAGAGAGGAAAGCTACAGGACAAGGGAGGAGAGAACAGAGAGGAAAGCTACAGGACAAGGAAGGAGTGTACAGAGAGGAAAGCCACAGGACAAGGAAGGAGTGTACAGAGAGGAAAGCTACAGGACAAGGGAGGAGAGAAAGAGAGGAAAGCTACAGGACAAGGGAGGAGAGAACAGAGAGGAAAGCTACAGGACAAGGGAGGAGAGTACAGAGAGGAAAGCTACAGGACAAGGGAGGAGAGAAAGAGAGGAAAGCTACAGGACAAGGGAGGAGAGAACAGAGAGGAAAGCTACAGGACAAGGGAGGAGAGAAAGAGAGGAAAGCTACAGGACAAGGGAGGAGAGAACAGAGAGGAAAGCTACAGGACAAGGAAGGAGTGTACAGAGAGGAAAGCCACAGGACAAGGAAGGAGTGTACAGAGAGGAAAGCTACAGGACAAGGGAGGAGAGAAAGAGAGGAAAGCTACAGGACAAGGGAGGAGAGAACAGAGAGGAAAGCTACAGGACAAGGGAGGAGAGAACAGAGAGGAAATCTACAGGTGAAGGGAGGAGAGAACAGAGAGGAAAGCTACAGGACAAGGAATGAGTGTACAGAGAGGAAAGCTACAGGACAAGGGAGGAGAGAAAGAGAGGAAAGCTACAGGACAAGGAAGGAGTGTACAGAGAGGAAAGCTACAGGACAAGGGCGGAGAGAAAGAGAGGAAAGCTACAGGTGAAGGGAGGAGAGAACAGAGAGGAAAGCTACAGGACAAGGAAGGAGTGTACAGAGAGGAAAGCTACAGGACAAGGGAGGAGAGAAAGAGAGGAAAGCTACAGGACAAGGAAGGAGTGTACAGAGAGGAAAGCTACAGGACAAGGGAGGAGAGAAAGAGAGGAAAGCTACAGGACAAGGGAGGAGAGAACAGAGAGGAAAGCTACAGGACAAGGGAGGAGAGAACAGAGAGGAAAGCTACAGGACAAGGGAGGAGAGAAAGAGAAGAAAGCCACAGGACAAGGAAGGAGTGTACAGAGAGGAAAGCTACAGGACAAGGGAGGAGAGAAAGAGAGGAAAGCTACAGGACAAGGGAGGAGAGAACAGAGAGGAAAGCTACAGGACAAGGGAGGAGAGAACAGAGAGGAAAGCTACAGGTGAAGGGAGGAGAGAACAGAGAGGAAAGCTACAGGACAAGGGAGGAGAGAAAGAGAGGAAAGCCACAGGACAAGGAAGGAGTGTACAGAGAGGAAAGCTACAGGACAAGGGAGGAGAGAAAGAGAGGAAAGCTACAGGACAAGGAAGGAGTGTACAGAGAGGAAAGCTACAGGACAAGGGAGGAGAGAAAGAGAGGAAAGCTACAGGACAAGGGAGGAGAGAACAGAGAGGAAAGCTACAGGACAAGGGAGGAGAGAACAGAGAGGAAAGCTACAGGTGAAGGGAGGAGAGAACAGAGAGGAAAGCTACAGGACAAGGGAGGAGAGAACAGAGAGGAGAGCTACAGGACAAGGGAGGAGAGAACAGAGAGGAAAGCTACAGGTGAAGGTAGGAGAGTACAGAGAGGAGAGCTACAGGACAAGGGAGGAGAGAACAGAGAGGAAAGCTACAGGTGAAGGTAGGAGAGTACAGAGAGGAAAGCTACAGGTGAAGGGAGGAGAGAACAGAGAGGAAAGCTACAGGACAAGGGAGGAGAGTACAGAGAGGAAAGCTACAGGACAAGGGAGGAGAGTACAGAGAGGAGAGCTACAGGACAAGGAGGAGAGTACAGAGAGGAGAGCTACAGGACAAGGAAGGAGTGTACAGAGAGGAAAGCTACAGGTGAAGACCAGAGTTTTGGTTTCTTACGTGTATCCACTTTACCGATGTCAGGGCGCTTGTTGTCTACGACTTTGTATCCAGGGCCGTTTCCGTACATCAGGGTTGTGTAAGGCAGCATATCCTTCCCATACAGAGGAGATTTCCCTGTGAGAGAGGCACACAGTGGGATGAATCACAATGTAAAGGTCTTACACACATAGTAAGAGAGTAGGTGTGTGTCCCAAAAGAGCTAGGGGTCAAGCAAGTTGTCTCCAGACAGATGAGATATTAGACTTTCCAGACCCTACTGATGAACTGCTCAGTGTTTCACTACTGCATCAATCACCGAGAGAGAGAGAGAGAGAGAGAGAGAGAGAGAGAGAGAGAGAGAGAGAGAGAGAGAGAGAGAGAGAGAGAGAGAAAGAGAGAGAGAGAGAGAGAGAGGGAAGGCAGAAGGAGGGTGGTGGGGAATGGAGAGGAAGGGAGGCCTGAACGCTGAAGAGCTTCTTGGAAGGAGCAATAGAGGGAGGGAGAGGCAGAACGGGGTGGGAGGGAGAAAGAGGCAGAGAAGGGAGGGAGGGAGAAAGAGGCAGAGAAGGGAGGGAGGGAGAGAGAGGCAGAGAAGGGAGGGAGGGAGAGAGAGGCAGAGAAGGGAGGGAGGGAGAGAGAGGCAGAGAAGGGAGGGAGGGAGAAAGAGGCAGAGAGGGGAGGGAGAGAGAGGCAGAGAGGGGGGGGAGAGAGAGGCAGAAAGGGGAGGGAAAGAGGCAGAGAGGGGAGAGAGGCAGAGAGGGGAGGGAGAGAGGTTAGAGAGAGGAGGGAGAGAGAGGCAGAGAGAGGAGGGAGAGAGAGGCAGAGAGGTAGAGAGGGGAAGGAGAGAGAGGCAGAGAAGGGAGGGAGGGAGAGAGAGGCAGAGAAGGGAGGGAGGGAGAGAGAGGCAGAGAAGGGAGGGAGAGAGAGGCAGAAAGGGGAGGGAAAGAGGCAGAGAGGGGAGAGAGAGGTAGAGAGAGGAGGGAGAGAGAGGCAGAGAGGGGAGAGAGGCAGAAAGGGGAGGGAAAGAGGCAGAGAGGGGAGAGAGAGGTAGAGAGAGGAGGGAGAGAGAGGCAGAGAGGGGAGGGGGAGAGAGGTAGAGAGGGGAAGGAGAGAGAGGCAGAGAGGGGAGGGGGATAGAGGCAGAGAGGGGAGGTTAGGGAGTGATCTAAGCTGTTTGTTTTCCTCTGTAATTGCAGGGGAGAGGAAATGTCAAAGTGCCAGTGGCGTCTCCCAGACGACGGCTGAGGCCGCCTAGTGGAGCACACCACCACCTCTGATGTCATCACAGCTGTGAGGAGTGACACCTTGGGGAAGGGGGAGGCAGAGCAGGAAGGTGGGGGGAGAGGTGGCAGAATGAGGATGTCCTGTCCACAGAGGAGGGATGTGTGTGTAAAAGGGGAGAGATTCTTACTGCTTCACTACATAAGAGCATTACTAAACCAATTCAACATGACTATTGGTAGTTTCATCAATTTAGCATGACCTGACCCAAACTTCTAATCATGGAACCACCAAAAAAAGTTGCCCAAACATTCCTTTAACTATAAAAACACTGTCGTGAAAAAGCCCCATAATCAGAATGATTACTAAAATAACCAACTCTAACTGTATGGGGAAAACAGAAACCATAATCCATGTAGAAAGTTGTTTCTGTGAGGTCGTTGCTTACCCAGAATGCTTTGCCCTCTAAAGGGGTATCCATTGAAGGTGAAGGCGTGGGAGTGGTCAGCTGTCACCAGGGTGAGAGTCTCCTCCTCATTGGTCAGCTCCAGGCCCTTGGCGACAGCATTGTCAAAGGCAACCGTCTCGTGCAACGCCATGGAGGCTCTGCTGGCATGGTGGCCCTGGTCGATACGTCCACCTGACACACACAGAGAGAAAGAGAAGGATGAAGTTACCCATAAACACTGATCTAAGCTCAGTATTTTGGTGTCATCTCTAATGATTTAAGGTTAAGATTGGGGGAAGGTAAGCTGAACCTAGGTCTGTGTGTAAGGGACAAGGAACCACTGGCTCCTGAGGGCCTGGGCCCAAGAGCCACCGCTGTGGAACAGTAATGTGTCGTATAAGGCCCCGCACCTCTCTGAGGGGTTGGGTTAAATGCAAAAGACACATTTCAGTTGAAGGCATTCACTTGTACAACTGACTAGGTATCCCCCTTTCCAACATAATGTTGCCTCTCCTCACACTGCAGCAAACACATGCAGGTACTACATGCAGATCCTACTACAGTCTGCAGATATATGTAGAGCACTGCAGTCCCTAACCGTCTTGCTGAGAGGCACGCATTAGAACAGCAACTAACTAACCTCTGTATTGACTCAAGATCCAGAAATACGGCAACACACACACTTTGAAACCAATGCATGTTGGTGTTCAGTAATATAAGCAAGTGGTGTGATTATTCAATCAATAGATTGATTGTATTTTAACAAACAACCGTGCACCTATGTTAAGGAGGAACTTGTTGGAATTGGTTTGATGGATGGATTCATTGACTGACAGCTTGGTTAACCCTTTGCTCACCTTCTACCAGGAGGAAGAATCCCTTGGGGTTTTTGCTGAGGATGCGGATGGCCTTTTCTGTGGTCTCAGCGATGGAAGGGTCCATGGTGGGGTCTCTCTCCACATCAAAGCGCAGGTCTCCAGGCTCAAACAGGGCTGCAGGGAACAGGGTTGATCAGGTAAGAAAAGAAAGTTGTAGAGCAGGTAGAGTGTACTCAATGCGCTTCAGCCCGTGTAAATGTATGATAAAATGGGTCAGTTTTAGCTTAGTCAATATTCACAATACATATATGTAGGCTAAGGGATGTAGGAACAGGTAAGGCAGGATGAGGAACTCTATCTCAAAGTGTAAGAAAGTGAAAAAACCAAGGACACCCCCGTGTCTATTGATATACAGTAAGAATCAGCAGTAATGTTGGCCGTGACCTTCAAATACTCAGCTTTCCAGAATATACAGAAAAATTGACAGAATACTACAATCCTTTACCCATAAGGTAGTCAGTGGTGTCAGGGTCCACAGCGTCAAAGTCAGTCCTGTTCCACACGTAACGAGCCACCTGTCAGACAGACAGACGGACGGACGGATGGACGGAGAGAGAGAGACAGACAGACAGACAGACAGAGAAAGAGAGAGAGAGAGAGAGAGAGAGAGAGAGAAAGAGAGAGAGAGAGAAAGAAAGAAAGAAAGAAAGAAAGAGAAAGAGAAAGAGAGAGAGACAGACAGACAAAGAGAGAGAAAGAGAGGAAGAGAAAGAGAGAGAGAGAAAGAGAAAGCGAAAGCGAAAGAGAGAGAGAGAGAGAGAGAGAGAGAGAGAGAGAGAGAGAGAGAGAGAGCGAGAGAGAGAAAGAGAGAGAGAGAGAGAGAGAGAGAGAGAGATATGGGCAGTCTGAATACACGTCTTTGGGCCATTTTGTGGCTGAATGTAACCAATGTTGTGTGTCAATTTGTTGTTCCATAGTTTTTTTTCTCTCTTTACCTTTCCGACTTTCATCTTCTGCCAGTCAGAGATGAGGTGGCGTCCGTCCTGTCTCTTGCCACTGGAGGCCAGGTCTCGGGGGTACTCTGGGTCCCAGGTGCCCTTAGGGGTCATGTACTTCCTCCCCCCGCCGATGATCACCTGGAGACGGACACATCATTCATGTTCATGGTCAGGGTTTGTATTGAATAACAATAACAACTGAGGCAATCAGCTTGCCCCCAACCAGATTCACCACAGATTTGACCTTCAGACTTGACCTCTCAGGCTCACCTTCATCAATGACTACTGAATAACACTACCTCTCTGGGTCAATAGAGGTGCAGAGAGGTCATGAATAACAATACATCTCTGGGTCAATAGAGGAGTTGAGAGGTCATGAATATCACTAACTCTCTGGGTCAATAGAGGAGTTGAGAGGTCATGAATAACACTACCTCTCTGGGTCAATAGAGGAGTTGAGAGGTCATGAATAACAATACATCTCTGGGTCAATAGAGGTGCTGAGAGATCATGAATAACACTACCTCTCTGGGTCAATAGAGGTGCAGAGAGGTCATGAATATCACTAACTCTCTGGGTCAATAGAGGTGCAGAGAGGTCATGAATATCACTAACTCTCTGGGTCAATAGAGGTGCAGAGAGGTCATGAATATCACTAACTCTCTGGGTCAATAGAGGAGTTGAGAGATCATGAATAACACTACCTCTCTGGGTCAATAGAGGTGCAGAGAGGTCATGAATATCACTAACTCTCTGGGTCAATAGAGGTGCAGAGAGGTCATGAATATCACTAACTCTCTGGGTCAATAGAGGAGTTGAGAGGTCATGAATATCACTAACTCTCTGGGTCAATAGAGGAGTTTAGAGGTCATGAATAACACTACATCTCTGGGTCAATAGAGGAGTTGAGAGGTCATGAATAACACTACCTCTCTGGGTCAATAGAGGTGCAGAGAGGTCATGAATATCACTAACTCTCTGGGTCAATAGAGGAGTTGAGAGGTCATGAATATCACTAACTCTCTGGGTCAATAGAGGAGTTGAGAGGTCATGAATATCACTAACTCTCTGGGTCAATAGAGGTGCAGAGAGGTCATGAATATCACTAACTCTCTGGGTCAATAGAGGAGTTGAGAGGTCATGAATATCACTAACTCTCTGGGTCAATAGAGGAGTTTAGAGGTCATGAATAACACTAACTCTCTGGGTCAATAGAGGAGTTGAGAGGTCATGAATATCACTAACTCTCTGGGTCAATAGAGGAGTTGAGAGGTCATGAATATCACTAACTCTCTGGGTCAATAGAGGAGTTGAGAGGTCATGAATAACACTACATCTCTGGGTCAATAGAGGAGTTGAGAGGTCATGAATATCACTAACTCTCTGGGTCAATAGAGGAGTTGAGAGGTCATGAATAACAATACATCTCTGGGTCAATAGAGGTGCAGAGAGGTCATGAATATCACTAACTCTCTGGGTCAATAGAGGTGCAGAGAGGTCATGAATATCACTAACTCTCTGGGTCAATAGAGGTGCAGAGAGGTCATGAATATCACTAACTCTCTGGGTCAATAGAGGAGTTGAGAGGTCATGAATAACACTAACTCTCTGGGTCAATAGAGGGGTTTTGGCTGCTCACATCAATGTCAGTGTTTTTTAGGAGCTGAGAGGCAATGTCTGTGCATCCTTCTTTCTTGGCAGAGGCGGGCATGTCTGCATCGCTGTACCACTTCCTGCTGGCACTGTGGGCATAGGTTGTGGCAGGAGTTGCATGCTGGACCCGCGTTGTTGTGACGATGCCAACCGATTTACCTAGGAGGGAATGAAGGAGGAAGAGTGAGAGGTGAGGAAAGAAGGAGGGAGAGGAGGAAGTCAGAAAGGAGAGAGGGAGGGAGAGGAGGAAGTCAGAAAGGAAGGAGGGAGGGAGAGGAGGAAGTCAGAAAGGAAGGAGGGAGGGAGAGGAGGAAGTCAGAAAGGAAGGAGGGAGGGAGAGGAGGAAGTCAGAAAGGAAGGAGGGAGAGGAGGAAGTCAGAAAGGAAGGAGGGAGGGAGAGGAGGAAGTCAGAAAGGAAGAAGGGAGGGAGAGGAGGAAGTCAGAAAGGAAGGAGGGAGGGAGAGGAGGAAGTCAGAAAGGAAGGAGGGAGAGGAGGAGGTCAGAAAGGAAGGAGGGAGGGAGAGGAGGAAGTCAGAAAGGAGGGAGGGAGAGGAGGAGGTCAGAAAGTAAGGAGGGAGGGAGAGGGTCAGAGGAAAGTTTTCCGTCAAACCTTGTCCACTCTCAAAATAATCACCCTTGGTTTTGAATACTTACTGTATTTTTTATGTGTGATATAGCCATGTGGCTGTGTTTTTGTGTCAGATATCACATTATTCGGCATTGAAATTAGAATACTTACAGTTATTATGCTCATAGCAAGTAATTCATCAGTTTTACTGCTGCTGAAAGCGCTTTCTATGTTGTTCTCTCTATCAAACACATGGTTGCTTTTAATCTCTCTCTCTGAAGGGATATCAGCCTCCTGTGTAGGGGTCAGGGCTGTCTCTGAAGGGATATCAGCCTCCTGTGTAGGGGTCAGGCCTGTCTCTGTAGGGATATCAGCCTCCTGTGTAGGGGTCAGGGCTGTCTCTGAAGGGATATCAGCCTCCTGTGTAGGGGTCAGGCCTGTCTCTGTAGGGATATCAGCCTCCTGTGTAAGGGTCACGTCTGTCTCTGAAGGGATATCAGCCTCCTGTGTAAGGGTCAGGGCTGTCTCTGAAGGGATATCAGCCTCCTGTGTAGGGGTCAGGCCTGTCTCTGTAGGGATATCAGCCTCCTGTGTAAGGGTCAGGTCTGTCTCTGTAGGGATATCAGCCTCCTGTGTAAGGGTCACGTCTGTCTCTGAAGGGATATCAGCCTCCTGTGTAAGGGTCACGTCTGTCTCTGAAGGGATATCAGCCTCCTGTGTAAGGGTCAGGGCTGTGGAGCTGGGAGTTATGAAATATTTATGGTTGGTGATAAGGAAACATGATAACAGTCAAGGTAACATTCTCCTGCCTCCATCAGCAGCTCAGTACTACACCAGGCCACAACACCTGATCACCAAAGAAGCCAGAGGGCCCAGACTCCAGCCAACAGCTACAGGTGGTCCTTATAGACTCAACTGAACATCTAGCCAACTGTTATCTCTCTTGTGTTTATTAATGTTTTGTATCGGTATCTAACACCCACCCGATTATATAACGTGTCCAGGAAAAACTCTGGACCCTAGTTATCGTCTGTAAGGTTTTCCTGGTAAGTCAACTGGATCAGGAAAAACTCTGGACCCTAGTTATCGTCTGTAAGGTTTTCCTGGTAAGTCAACTGGATCAGGAAAAACTCTGGACCCTAGTTATCGTCTGTAAGGTTTTCCTGGTAAGTCAACTGGATCAGGAAAAACTCTGGACCCTAGTTATCGTCTGTAAGGTTTTCCTGGTAAGTCAACTGGATCAGGACAAAGTCGGGGCCCTAGTGATGTGGGAAGTTGGACAGAGATATGGTTCCTACCAGCATCTTTGGCCCACTTGAGAATAGAGGAGACCTCGTTGCCCTTCTGGGTCTTGCAGATTCCGTTGCGAGCGGCAGCGCTCACACCGACCGTGTTCAGGTTGGTCTTAACACCACACAGGTAGGCTGTGGCTGTGGATGAACTGTCAGGGATCTGGAAGTCAACACTGTATGTCTGCACACAGACAGACAGTACATGCAAACATTAAGGGATAGAAAGGAATACACATGAATAATATGTACGCATGAGCTTGCACCTCATACATACATCATTATACACAACAGACACAATATCTTCCTCTGAAAGAGGTACTCATGGTTGCAGCTGCACATCAAACAAAGTGTGATCTCTGTGGGTATCTCTATGCATGTTAATGTATGTATTTGAAGATTTGTTTGTTTGTTTGTGTACCTTGAGGAGGCCCGCATGGGGGAAAGTATCCATGGTCATCACTGTCTCCTCTCCAGACTGGTTGTGCATCTGGCCCTTGAGGATTCGAGCTGCTGTGATGGTGGTAATGCCCATACCTTGGGGGGAATGGCACAGAGAAATAGGGCATACTGGGGTTGTACTGGACTGTAACTGGTGAATTAGAATAGGCTGGAAAAGGTGGTTACGAATGAGTGTCACTCATTGTATTTGTTATGTAAGATTTGGATACGTTTAATACACCACTGATGTGAGGTTTGGACAGTGATTGGTCACTCACCGTCACCCAGGAAGAGCATGATGTTTTTGGCCACATTGGTGTTCAACTTCCTGTTCAGCGCCGCTTGCAAAGCCTTGGCACCCTGGGCTCTCCAGAACTCTGGGTTCTCCTCCTCAACTGGACCAGACACAGAGACTTTTCAAAAACATACCTATCTAAAACACACTAATAAAAACATGCTTAACTAAAACACACTTATCTGAACTCCTCTAGCTCTCAAAACTTACACAGAGCAAACAGTTCAGGAATATAAAAATGTTTTAACTTCTGTAATATTTGATATAATCTACTTTGAGAGAGTGTATGTGTGTGAGAGAGAGATCAGAGGGGGTAGATATGAACACCCTATGGACTGTGAGAGAGAGATCAGAGGGGGTAGATATGAACACCCTATGGACTGTGAGAGAGAGATCAGAGGGGGTAGAGATGAACACCCTATGGACTGTGAGAGAGAGATCAGAGGGGGTAGATATGAACACCCTATGGACTGTGAGAGAGAGAGATCAGAGGGGGTAGAGATGAACACCCTATGAAATGTGAGAGAGAGAGAGATCAGAGGGGGTAGATATGAACACCCTATGGACAGTGAGAGAGAGAGATCAGAGGGGGTAGAGATGAACACCCTATGAAATGTGAGAGAGAGAGAGATCAGAGGGGGTAGATATGAACACCCTATGGACAGTGAAAGAGAGATCAGAGGGGGTAGAGATGAACACCCTATGAAATGTGAGAGAGAGAGAGATCAGAGGGGGTAGAGATGAACACCCTATGAAATGTGAGAGAGAGAGAGATCAGAGGGGGTAGATATGAACACCCTATGGAGAGTGAGAGAGAGATAAGAGGGGGTAGAGATGAACACCCTATGAAATATGAGAGAGAGAGAGATCAGAGGGGGTAGAGATGAACACCCTATGAAATGTGAGAGAGAGAGAGATCAGAGGGGGTAGATATGAACACCCTATGGACTGTGAGAGAGAGAGATCAGAGGGGGTAGAGATGAACACCCTATGAAATGTGAGAGAGAGAGAGATCAGAGGGGGTAGATATGAACACCCTATGGACTGTGAGAGAGAGAGATCAGATGGGGTAGAGATGAACACCCTATGAAATGTGAGAGAGAGAGAGATCAGAGGGGGTAGATATGAACACCCTATGGACTGTGAGAGAGAGAGATCAGAAGGGGTAGAGATGAACACCCTATGAAATGTGAGAGAGAGAGATCAGAGGGGGTAGATATGAACACCCTATGGACTGTGAGAGAGAGATCAGAGGGGGTAGAGATGAACACCCTATGGACTGTGAGATAGAGATCAGAGGAGGTAGAGATGAACATCCTATGGAATGTGAGAAAGAGAGAGATCAGAGGGGGTAGAGATGAACACCCTATGAAATGTGAGAGAGAGAGAGATCAGAGGGGGTAGATATGAACACCCTATGTACTGTGAGAGAGAGATCAGAGGGGGTAGAGATGAACACCCTATGGACTGTGAGAGAGAGATCAGAGGAGGTAGAGATGAACACCCTATGGAATGTGAGAAAGAGAGAGATCAGAGGGGGTAGAGATGAACACCCTATGAAATGTGAGAGAGAGAGAGATCAGAGGGGGTAGAGATGAACACCCTATGGACTGTGAGAGAGAGATCAGAGGGGGTAGAGATGAACACCCTATGGACTGTGAGAGAGAGATCAGAGGGGGTAGAGATGAACACCCTATGAAATGTGAGAGAGAGAGAGATCAGAGGGGGTAGAGATGAACACCCTATGGACTGTGAGAGAGAGATCAGAGGGGGTAGAGATGAACACCCTATGAAATGTGAGAGAGAGAGAGATCAGAGGGGGTAGAGATGAACACCCTATGGACTGTGAGAGAGAGAGATCAGAGGGGGTAGATATGAACACCCTATGGACTGATCTTTGATCAGGCTCCAAGAGACGTACTGACGACTACATACTTCACTTGCCTGGTCTTTATTCTCTCATCAGCTAAACATGCTGTAGACAGGAGGCTACAGTAACATATTATATATAGGAGGCTACAGTAACATACTGTAGATAGGAGGCAACAGTAACATACTGTAGATATGAGGCTATAGTAACATACTGTAGACAGGAGGCTACAGTAACATAATGTAGATAAAAGGCTACAGGAACATACTGTATATTGAATGCTACAGTAACATACTGTAGATAGGAGGCTACCGTACCATACTGTAGACAGGAGGCTAAAGCAACATTAACATATTGTATATATGAGTCTACAGTACCATACTGTAGATAGGAGGCAACAGTAACATACTGTAGACAGGAGGGTACCATAACATACTGTAGACAGGAGGCTAGAGCAACAGTAACATATTATATATAGGAGGCAACAGTAACATACTGTAGCTAGGAGGCTACAGTAACATACTGTAGCTAGGAGGCTACAGTAACATAATGTAGATAGGAGGCTACTGTAATATACTGTAGATAGGAGGCTACAGTAACATACTGTTGATAGGAGGCTACAGTAACATACTGTAGACAGGAGGCTAAAGCAACAGTAACATATTGTATATATGAGGCTACAGTACCATACTGTAGATAGGAGGCAACAGTAAAATACTGTAGACAGGAGGCTAGAGCAACATATTGTAGACAGCAGGCTACAGTAACATATTGTATATAGGAGGCAACAGGAACATACTGTAGATAGGAGGCTACAGTAACATACTGTAGCTAGTAGGCTACAGTAACATACTGTATATTGAATGCTACAGTAACATACTGTAGATAGGAGGCTACCGTACCATACTGTAGATGGGAGGCTACTGTAACGTACTGTCGATAGGAGGCTACTGTAACATACTGTAGATATGAGGCAACAGTAACATACTGTAGATAGGAGGCTACAGTAACATACTGTAGACAGGAGGCTACAGTAGCATACTGTAGATAGGAGGGTACCGTAACATACTGTAGACAGGAGGGTACCGTAACATACTGTAGATAGGAGGCAACAGTAACATACTGTAGCTAGGAGGCTACAGTAACATACTCTAGATAGAAGGCTACAGTAACATACTGTAGATAGGAGGCTACAGTAAGATACTGTAGATAGAAGGCTACTGTAGTATACTGTAGATAGGAGAGTACCGTAACATACTGTAGATAGGAGGCTACAGTAACATACTCTAGATAGAAGGCTACAGTAACATACTGTAGATAGAAGGCTACAGTAATATACTGTATATAGGAGGCTACAGTAACATACTGTAGATAGAAGGATCCAGTAGTATATTGTAGATAGGAGAGTACCGTAACATACTGTAGATAGGAGGCTATTGTAACATACTGTAGATAGATTGCCACAGCAATATACTATCGATAGGAGGTTACAGACAGTGCTTCAATTACATATTGTCATGGGTTTCAATTAGGACTGCAGATAGTAGTTTCTTCGTACTTTAATATTTTGTCAGATTCAGAAGAACTTGTGTAGCGAGGTGAGAGAGAAGAGAGACAGGGAATTAAGAGTTTAGAAGTTTACAACAAGTGAGAGGAGATCCAGCAGAGAGAAGAGTAGTCGAAGAGTAAGATCAGGTGAGAGAGAGAGTATGATGATGGAGTGAGAGGAGATTAGTTTGTGAAAGGAGAGAGTAAGAAGGTTTGAGGGGAAAGGACCGTAGAAACCAATGAAAAGAGTGAATATAATTACAAACACAACTCAGAAGAAAGTCATAGTGATTGTCTAGAAGTAAGTCAATGAGAAGGGCAGGAGATGAGCTAAGTCAGGTCAGGTGACCATCCAGAGTAAATGTGTGTCTGGCAGATCTTTTACCTTTGGCGGTGGTTGAACCCAAAACCCCCAGCAGACACAGGGCCACGATAGACCATTTCTGAGTTTCCATGATGATGTCTAAAGAGGACAGTTGTTCTCTCTGATCTTCCCTCAGCGCAACAGAATAATATATTCCAGCCCTCCCCGGGCATAAATCATTTGTAATGGCAGGTCATAAAACTGACTGATAGTGACCATAGGCCAACAACCAACACCAATATGGTGACTGACAACCAACACCAACACCAATGTGGTGACTGACAACCAACACCAACACCAATGTGGTAACTGATAACTATACCAACACCAATATGGTGACTGACAACTATACCAACACCAATGTGGTGACTGACAACCAACACCAACACCAATGTGGTGACTGACAACCATACCAACACCAGTGTGGTGACTGACAACCAACACCAATGTGGTGACTGACAACTATACCAACACCAATATGGTGACTGACAACTATACCAACACCAATGTGGTGACTGACAACCAACACCAACACCAATGTGGTGACTGACAACCAACACCAATGTGGTGACTGACAACCAACACCAATGTGGTGACTGACAACCAACACCAACACCAATGTGGTGACTGACAACTATACCAACACCAATATGGTGACTGACAACTATACCAACACCAATGTGGTGACTGACAACCAACACCAACACCAATGTGGTGACTGACAACCAACACCAATGTGGTGACTGACAACCAACACCAATGTGGTGACTGACAACCATACCAACACCAGTGTGGTGACTGACAACCAACACCAATGTGGTGACTGACAACCAATACCAACACCAATGTGGTGACTGACAACTATACCAACACCAATGTGGTGACTGACAACCAACACCAACACCAATGTGGTGACTGACAACCATACCAACACCAGTGTGGTGACTGACACCATACCAACACCAATATGGTGACTGACAACCAACATCAGAGGTGACTGACAAACCAACACCGATGTGCTCTCACAAGCAGACACATGAAGTGCAAGTAATTAAGAAAGCAATGAGACACACACGCCACGTTTTTCTCTGTGATTTCATGGCCTTTCCACTAGAAAGACTGGACTCAAGTACCTTAGACTCTCTACAGCTGTTTGAATACTTGATGTCCCACAGATTAAAACACCTACTCAGACATTATCAGAGCCAACAGCTCTGAATCATTGCTTTTGTTTATGACTTTATTGATTAACAGACTAGCAGTTGATTAAAGGCACAGGGAGTGTGTGGGGACTGAGCTTTCAATAAACACACTGTAAACACTGACCTCGGATCTGCTAATACAATCGGGAACACACACACACACACACACACACACTAAATGAGTAGATCATTAATAACACAGTAGACAGGGCGATAAAGGATGATTTACATTATAGAGTCCAATGGGACTGGATGGATGAAGGGCTCGTCTGGGGGACAACTGCCAAACACACACACCAGTTAATCACGTATGCATATAAATACAGCAACTTCTTTATGAACAGATTTTTACATATACTCCCACACATTCTCACTACACAGACGTTCAACATAACACGTCTTCACACTCAAATCACACACACACATTCATGAACCTACACGCAGAGAAAAGCAGCCCCAAACACTGTAGTGTGAGTAGTGATAACAGCGGTGGTGAGGGTGAAGGCAGGGTGTGTTGGCTCTGTGTTATTGCGGGGGGATTTACAGAAAGTGGCATGTGGGTCCAGGCAGGAGGCATGTGCCATCACGTGGGCAATGTAAGTTAGATATTATCTTTAGTGCCTGTGAAGAGGCGTGCCCATGGGCCATTGGCATACACTGCCACTGATTGACTGATTACATCGTTGGTTGACTGACTGATTGAGTGAATTAATCATTGGTTGATTGATTGACTGATTGAGTGAGGCTTTCGGAGCCATCATCGACTCAGTGGGTTTTGTCCAACATGTCTCTGGACCCACTCACTGTCACAGTCATACGCTGGACCTAGTTTTGTCCCATGGAATAAATGTTGTGGATCTTAATGTTTTTCCTCATAATCCTGGACTATCGGACCACCATTTTATTACGTTTGCATTTGCAACAAATAATCTTCTCAGACCCCAACCAAGGAACATCAAAACTCGTGCTATAAATTCACAGACAACACAAAGATTCCTTGATGTCCTTCCAGATTCCCTCTGTCTACCCAAGGACGCCAGAGGACAAAAATAATTTAACCACCTAACTGAGGAACTCAATTTAACCTTGCGCAATACCCTAGATGCAGTTGCACCCCTAAAAATGTAAAACATTTCTCATAAGAAACTAGCTCCCTGGTACACAGAAAATACCCGAGCTCTGAAGCAAGCTTCCAGAAAATTGGAACGGAAATGGCGCCACACCAAACTGGAAGTCTTCCGACTAGCTTGGAAAGACAGTACTGTGCAGTACCGAAGAGCCCTTACTGCTGCTCGATCATCCTATTTTTCTAACTTAATTGAGGAAAATAAGAACAATCTGAAATTCCTTTCTGATACTGTCGCAAAGCTAACTAAAAAACAGCATTCCCCAAGAGAGGATGACTTTCACTTTAGCAGTGATAAATTCATGAACTTCTTTGAGGAAAATATTATGATTATTAGAAAGCAAATTACGGACTCCTCTTTAAATCTGCGTATTCCTTCAATGCTCAGTTGTCCTGAGTCTGCACAACTCTGCCAGGACCTAGGATCAAGAGAGACGCTCAAGTGTTTTAGTACTATATCTCTTGACACAATGATGAAAATAATCATGGCCTCTAAACCTTCAAGCTGCATACTGGACCCTATTCCAACTAAACTACTGAAAGAGCTGCTTCCTGTGCTTGGCCCTACTATGTTGAACATAATCAACGGCTCTCTATCCACCGGATGTGTACCAAACTCACTAAAAGTGGCAGTAATAAAATATAAAAAACTATCGGCCTATATCGAATCTTCCATTCCTCTCAAAAATTTTAGAAAAGGCTGTTGTGCAGCAACTCACTACCTTCCTGAAGACAAACAATGTATACGAAATGCTTCAGTCTGGTTTTAGACCCCATCATAGCACTGAGACGGCACTTGTGAAGGTGGTAAATTACATTTTAATGGCATCGGACCGAGGCTCTGCATCTGTCCTCGTGCTCCTAGACCTTAGTGCTGCTTTTGATACCATCGATCAGCACATTCTTTTGGAGAGATTGGAAACCCAAATTGGTCTACACGGACAAGTTCTGGCCTGGTTTAGATCTTATCTGTCGGAAAGATATCAGTTTGTCTCTGTGAATGGTTTGTCCTCTGACAAATCAACTGTAAATGTCAGTGTTCCTCAAGGTTCCATTTTAGGACCACTATTGTTTTCACTATATATTTTACCTCTTGGGGATGTTATTCGAAAACATAATGTTAACTTTCACTGCTATGCGGATGACACACAGCTGTTACATTTCAATGAAACATGGTGAAGCCCCAAAATTGCCCTTGCTAGAAGCATGTGTTTCAGACATAAGGAAGTGGATGGCTGCAAACGTTCTACTTTTAAACTCGGACAAAACAGAGATGCTTGTTCTAGGTCCCAAGAAACAAAGAGATCTTCTGTTGAATCTGACAATTAATCTTAATGGTTGTACAGTCGTCTCAAATAAAACTGTGAAGGACCTCGGCGTTACTCTGGACCCTGATCTCTCTTTTGAAGAACATATCAAGACCATTTCAAGGACAGCTTTTTTCCATCTACGTAACATTGCAAAAATCTGAAACTTTCTGTCCAAAAATGATGCAGAAAAATTAATCCATGCTTTTGTCACTTCTAGGTTAGACTACTGCAATGCTCTACTTTCCGGCTACCCGGATAAAGCACTAAATAAACTTCAGTTAGTGTTAAATACGGCTGCTAGAATCCTGACTAGAACCAAAAAATATGATCATATTACTCCAGTGCTAGCCTCTCTACACTGGCTTCCTGTCAAAGCAAGGGCTGATTTCAAGGTTTTACTGCTAACCTACAAAGCATTACATGGGCTTGCTCCTACCTATCTCTCTGATTTGGTCCTGCCGTACATACCTACACGTACGCTACGGTCACAAGACGCAGACCTCCTAATTGTCCCTAGAATTTCTAAGCAAACAGCTGGAGGCAGGGCTTTCTCCTATAGAGCTCCATTTTTATGGAACGGTCTGCCTACCCATGTCAGAGACGCAAACTCGGTCTCAACCTTTAAGTCTTTACTGAAGACTCATCTCTTCATTGGGCCATATGATTGAGTGTAGTCTGGCCCAGGAGTGTGAAGGTGAACGGAAAGGCTCTGGAGCAACGAACCGCCCTTGCTGTCTCTGCCTGGCCGGTTCCCCTCTTTCCACTGGGATTCTCTGCCTCTAACCCTATTACAGGGGCTATTACAGGGTGCCGTGGCGGAGGTTTTTGTGGGCTATACTCAGCCTTGTCTCAGGATGGTAAGTTAGGGGTTGAAGATATCCCTCTAGTTGTGTGGGGGCTGTGCTTTGGCAAAGTGGGTGGGGTTATATCCTTCCTGTTTGGCCCTGTCCGGGGGTGTCCTCGGATGGGGCCACAGTGTCTCCTGACCTCTCCTGTCTCAGTCTCCAGTATTTATGCTGAAGTAGTTTATGTGTCGGGGGGGGCTAGGGTCAGTTTGTTATATCTGGAGTACTTCTCCTGTCCTATTCGGTGTCCTGTGTGAATCTAAGTGTGCGTTCTCTAATTCTCTCCTTCTCTCTTTCTTTCTCTCTCTCGGAGGACCTGAGCCCTAGGACCATGCCCCAGGACTACCTGACATGATGACTCCTTGCTGTCCCCAGTCCACCTGTCCGTGCTGCTGCTCCAGTTTCAACTGACCTGAGCCCTAGGACCATACCCCAGGACTACCTGACATGATGACTCCTTGCTGTCCCCAGTCCACCTGACCGTGCTGCTGCTCCAGTTTCAACTGTTCTGCCTTATTATTATTCGACCATGCTGGTCATTTATGAACATTTGAACATCTTGGCTATGTTCAATTAATCATTGGTTGGTTGGTTGACTGACTGATTGAGTGAGTGACTTAATCATTGGTTGGTTGACTGACTGATTGAGTGACTTAACCATTGGTTGGTTGATTGACTGATTGAGTGACTGACTAGCTGGTTGGTTGACTGACTGATTGCGTGACTGACAGGCTGGTTGACTGAGTGAGTGAGTGATTGACTAGCTGGTTGGCTGGTTGACTGATTGAGTGACTGACTAGCTGGTTGGTTGACTGACTGATTGCGTGACTGACAGGCTGGTTGACTGAGTGAGTGAGTGATTGACTAGCTGGTTGGCTGGTTGACTGATTGAGTGACTGACTAGCTGGTTGGTTGACTGACTGACTAGCTGGTTGGTTGACAGGCTGCTTATGCTTCACCAGTATGAAAAATCCCTTGTTTCTTTTGTTGAGGATGCTGCCACCATCATGCCTGGAATAGACGGCTCCATGCTGGAGTCCCTATACAGCTCAAAACTCATGTCCCTGGGAGCAGACAGCCCTGCAATACACAGGAAGAGGTGTTATGCACTCACACTCAAATCTCCAAAAATGTGCAGTCACATAGATGGTGTGATGGCTCCCTCTAGTGATTATGAAAGCATTGAACAAACCTGAATCAGCTGTGTAGCGCTAGGGTAAAAATCTAAACGTGCCCCCAGGGAGGGACCACAGGACAGAGTTCGGAGGACCCGGGCCTAGGGAATAGGGTGCCATTTCGGACACAGTCAGTCTTCCCCAGTGCCCCATATACTGTACTGACCTATTAGGCCTCTTTAGCCGATCTGTTGGTTGGCTGTCTTTGAAAACTGGGAGGAACCTGTTGATTGTGATGGATAAAAGGAGGCTAAAGATAAGACCATGACAGTAATTGAAGGATCAACATCTCAGCAGGGGAAAGAATAATTCCTGTAACAGTCAGGCAAGATAAAACGATAACAAAGGGAAACAAAATGGCCACCGGGATAAGGTTACAGCGGTGTAAAATGACAGTGAATACATACATGAAAGAGACCTCTGTTGTCTTCATTATAGGTAGTGTATTGAAGGGGGTATGAGGTTGAATGTCATCATTATAGGTAGTGTATTGAAGGGGGTGTGAGGTTGAATGTCATTATAGGTAGTGTATTGAAGGGGGTGTGAGGTTGAATGTCATCATTATAGGTAGTGTATTGAAGGGGGTGTGAGGTTGAATGTCATCATTATAGGTAGTGTATTGAAGGGGGTGTGAGGTTGAATGTCATCATTATAGGTAGTGTATTGAAGGGGTGTGAGGTTGAATGTCATTATAGGTAGTGTATTGAAGGGGGTGTGAGGTTGAATGTCATCATTATAGGTAGTGCATTGAAGATGGTGTGAGGTTGAATGTCTTCATTATAGGTAGTGTATTGAAGAGGGTGAGGTTGAATGTCATCTTCAATATAGGTAGTGTATTGAAGAGGGTGTGAGGTTGAATGTCTCCATTATATGTAATCTACATTATAAGTAGTATATTGAAGAGGGTGTGAGGTTGAATGTCATCATTATCGGTAGTGTATTGAATAGGGTGTGAGGTTGACTGTCATCATCATAGGTAGTGTATTGAAGAGGGTGTGAGGTTGAATGTCATCATTATCGGTAGTGTATTGAATAGGGTGTGAGGTTGACTGTCATCATCATAGGTAGTGTATTGAAGAGGGTGTGAGGTTGAATGTCATCATCATAGATAGTGTATTGAAGAGGGTGTGAGGTTGAATGTCATCATTATAGGTAGTGTATTGAAGGGGGTGTGAGGTTGAATGTCATCATCATAGGTATTGCATTGAAGAGGGTGTGAGGTTGAATGTCATCATTATCGGTAGTGTATTGAAGGGGGTGTGAGGTTGAATGTCATCATCATAGGTAGTGTATTGAAGAGGGTGTGAGGTTGAATGTCATCATCATAGGTAGTGTATTGAAGAGGGTGTGAGGTTGAATGTCATCATTATAGGTAGTGTATTGAAGAGGGTGTGAGGTTGACTGTCATCATCATAGGTAGTGTATTGAAGAGGGTGTGAGGTTGAATGTCATCATCATAGGTAGTGCATTTAAGAGGGTGTGAGGTTGAATGTCATCATTATAGGTAGTGTATTGAAGAGGGTGTGAGGTTGACTGTCATCATCATAGGTAGTGTATTGAAGATGGTGTGAGGTTGAATGTCATCATTATAGGTAGTGTATTGAAGAGGGTGTGAGGTTGACTGTCATCATCATAGGTAGTGTATTGAAGATGGTGTGAGGTTGAATGTCATCATTATAGGTAGTGTATTGAAGAGGGTGAGGTTGAATGTCATCTTCAATATAGGTAGTGTATTGAAGAGGGTGTGAGGTTGAATGTCTCCATTATATGTAATCTACATTATAAGTAGTATATTGAAGAGGGTGTGAGGTTGAATGTCATCATTATCGGTAGTGTATTGAATAGGGTGTGAGGTTGACTGTCATCATCATAGGTAGTGTATTGAAGAGGGTGTGAGGTTGAATGTCATCATTATCGGTAGTGTATTGAATAGGGTGTGAGGTTGACTGTCATCATCATAGGTAGTGTATTGAAGAGGGTGTGAGGTTGAATGTCATCATTATAGGTAGTGTATTGAAGGGGGTGTGAGGTTGAATGTCATCATCATAGGTAGTATATTGAAGAGGGTGTGAGGTTGAATGTCATCATCATAGGTAGTGTATTGAAGAGGGTGTGAGGTTGAATGTCATCATCATAGGTAGTGTATTGAAGAGGGTGTGAGGTTGAATGTCATCATTATAGGTAGTGTATTGAAGAGGGTGTGAGGTTGAATGTCATCATCATAGGTAGTGTATTGAAGAGGGTGTGAGGTTGAATGTCATCATTATAGGTAGTGTATTGAAGAGGGTGTGAGGTTGAATGTCATCATTATAGGTAGTGTATTGAAGAGGGTGTGAGGTTGAATGTCATCATTATAGGTAGTGTATTGAAGAGGGTGTGAGGTTGAATGTCATCATCATAGGTAGTGTATTGAAGAGGGTGTGAGGTTGAATGTCATCATTATAGGTAGTGTATTGAAGAGGGTGTGAGGTTGAATGTCATCATTATAGGTAGTGTATTGAAGAGGGTGTGAGGTTGAATGTCATCATTATAGGTAGTGTATTGAAGAGGGTGTGAAGTTGAATGTCATCATTATAGGTAGTGCATTGAAGAGGGTGTGAGGTTGAATGTTTTCTAAAGAAAGGGAGTCTGTCTCTAAGAGCTGCCAACTCTGCTGTCAACTATCTGGAGTGGTCAAAGGGTTAACAGAATAAACTGGATTAAATATAGAGCTGCCGGGGAGGATCTCTCCTCATTACCATTCAGAACATTTCCTATCAAAGGGGACAGACAAGGTAGGAAGGATTTCTCTCCTCATTACCATTCAGAACATTTCCTATCAAAGGGGACAGACAAGGTAGGAAGGATTTCTCTCCTCATTACCATTCAGAACATTTCCTATCAAAGGGGACAGACAAGGTAGGAAGGATTTCTGTTTAACACAGAAAACAACATTCAAGTATTCCAATAGGAGACCTTTTGATCATCAAATTAAAAGGTGAAAATGTAAGTGACGAGGAAGACTTTTCTGAGTGCGTTGTAGGAAGATGAAAAGGTGCTGCTGCAGTGTAAATCTCCATGTCAGGGATGTTATGGACCATGTTATGTACCATCTGGTAGACCAGGTCAGTACAGCCCTGTTGTCTGGCCTCGTCACTCATTGTCACTGTACCAATACCAGCTCACATAGTGGGCATAACTCACAGCAACCGTGGCGTGGTGTACCTGCATCGGCTTTCACATAACCAACAGATTCACAGTTGAAGTCAGAAGTTTACATATATTTTAGCCAAATTCATTTGATCTGTTTTTCACAATTCCTGACATTTAATCAGAGTAAAAATTCCCTGTCTTGGTTCAGTTAGGATCACCACTTTATGTTAAGAATGTGAAATGTCAGAATAATAATAGAGAGAATGATTTATTTCAGCTTTTATTTCTTATATCACATTCCCAGTGGGTCAGAAGTTTACATACACTCAATTAGTATTTGGTAGCATTGCCTTTAAATTGTTTAACTTGGGTCAAACGTTTTGGGTAGCCTTCCACAAGCTTCCCACAATAAGTTGGGTGAATTTTGGCAGGTTTGTATGCCTCCTTGCTCGCACACGCTTTTTCAGTTCTGCCGACAAATGTTCTATAGAATTGAGGTCGGGGCTTTGTGATGGCCACTCCAATACCTTGACTTTGTTGTCCTTAAGCCATTTTGCCACAACTTTGGAAGTATGCTTGGGGTCATTGTCCATTTGGAAGACCCATTTGCGACCAAGCTTTTAACTTCCTGACTGATGTCTTGAGATGTTGCTTCAATATATCCACATCATTTCCCTACCTCAGGATGCCATCTATTTTGTGAAGTGCATCAGTCCCTCCTGCAGCAAAGCACCCCCACAACATGATGCTGCCACCCCCGTGCTACACGGTTGGGATGGTGTTGTTCAGCTTGCAATCCTCCCCCTTTCTCCTCCAACATATTTTTTTTATTTGACCTTTATTTAACTAGGCAAGTCAGTTAAGAACAAATTCTTATTTTCAATGACGGCCTAGGAACAGTAATAACGATGGTCCTTATGGCCAAACAGTTCTATTTTTGTTTCATCAGACCAGATGACATTTCTCCAAAAAGTATGATCTTTGTCCCCATCTGCAGTTGCAAACCGTAGTCTGGCTTTTTTATGGCAGTTTTGGAGCAGTGGCTTCTTCCTTGCTGAGCTGCCTTTCAGGTTATGTCGATATAGGACTCGTTTTACTGTATACTTTTGTACCTGTTTCCTCCAGCATCTTCACAAGGTTCTTTGATCTTGTTCTGGGATTGATTTGCACTTCTCGCACCAAAGTAAGTTCATCTCTAGGAGACAGAACGCGTCTCCTTCCTAAGCGGTATGACGGCTGCATGGTCCCATGGTGTTTATACTTGGGTACTATTGTTTGTACAGATGAACGTGGTACCTTCAGGCGTTTGGAAATTGCTCCCAAGGATGAACCAGACTTGTGGACTACAATTTCTTTTCTGAGGTCTTGGCTGATTTCTTTTGATTTCCCATGATGTCAAGCAAAGAGGCACTGAGTTTGAAGGTAGGCCTTGAAATACATCCACAGGTACACCTCCAATTGACTCAAATGATGTCAATTAGCCCACCAGAAGCTTCTAAAGCCATGACGTTTTCTGGAACTTTCCAAGCTGTTTAAAAGCACAGTCAATTTAGTGTATGTAAACGTCTGACCCACTGGAATTGTGATACATTGAATTATAAGTTAAATAATCTGTCTGGAAAAATTGTTGGAAAAATGACTTGTGTCATGCACAAAGTAGATGTCCTAACTTGCCAAAACTATAGTTTGTTAACAAATTTGTGGAGTGGTTGAAAAACAAGTTTTAATGACTCCAACCTAAGTGTATGTAAATTTCCGACTTCAACTGTACCTGAGAGGAGGGGAGTACTGGACATAAGGTCAGACCAGAAGGGAGAGGGATGAGTAGGCAAAGGGGAGAAAGAGAGACCGACAGAAGCACAGCAGGTAGAACTTGAGCGTTAATCTTGCTCATAGATCCAGGATATGTTCATAGTTACATCCAAGATATGCTCAAAGTTGGAGGTTGCAGTTTGAGTGAGTTTATTACTTAGGACAGTCATGATGGGATGTGTGTAGAGTCTATACAGTACCTGCACCTTTGACCCAGCGCAGTATGGAGGTGATCTTGTTGCCCGTGGTGGCGTTACACTGTTTACAGCTTTTGCTCTCAGCTCTCTCTGGAACTTGGTCTGTGGCTGCCACCTTTTCCACCTCGATTATTAGACAGACCCATTACTATGATATGAGAATGGTTGCATCGTAGCTGTTCTAATGATTGTGTTCAGTAAACCTAAATCTCAAAAACCTCTACCTATCAATATATTCAAAACTACAGCCCTATCCCATTTACCAGGTACTCCTCACAGTCAAACAGAATACAAAAGTGGAAAGGAGCCTGATTTGTGATAAAATGGAGATCAAAGTGTGGTAAACCCATATAAGTAGTGAGGGCTAAGATGAGGAGTGCTCAGAGTGCACATAAAAAGGGAATAGGTTAAGAGTTCAGGGGACCTGAAACACGTCGCTACTACCATCACAAACCTGTTACAGAGGTCAGACTATACAAATCTGTTGTGTAGGATTAAGGTCCAGTCACCTCTTCCACCCCTGATCTACACAGATGGAACTTCTGCACAAAAGAGAACAGTCAGAACATAACTCTGCAGATGGGAGAACTTTAGAAGCAGAGACAATGAAAACACACAAATGCAATTTCTCAGCGGCGGAGCCCCATAGCCATGTTCTGGTTGGGTGAGACTGACACAATGCCCAGTCGGCTTCCTCATTCCACAGGACAATTAAGTAGAGTAAAGGCTTTCAGTTTCTTTGTGTGGGACAACAGAGAGGACATGGTGGGGAGAAAAAGTTTAAAATCTGACATTACTGTGAAACTACATGTAGGCTGTCAGTCCTCCGCTCTGGATAAAAATCAATATATTAAAATGGTGTCTTATTTGCAATGTTCTTTATTATCTTTTCCAGTTTTAGATATGAAAAGAGGCATTCATTTTCTTAATTAAATACTTCATAAAGTAAAGCAAAAAAGTATTTACAAAATATTCAATTAAATTGTAATCAATGACTTCAGGTGGATCATTACAAGCACCTGTTAGCTGAGGAGAGAAAAATATAAATACAGAGAACTGCCACTTTGTTTCAGAAAACAAATACATGGCATAACATTAGAATTTTTATTTTTGAAAAACAAAAAAGCAATATATTACAGAACTCTCCTGAAATGCATTTCCACTAAACGGAAGCAGAAAAAGCCTTAGGAAACGTACTGTGAATGTAATTTTATACTCTTTTGAAATTGCTTCTTTAAAGATGATTTATATATAGACCTTTCAAGTTTGAATTATGATTTTCTCTTTTTAAAAATCCACATCGTTGCAAGCCCGTTCTCCCTTTCCAGACCCACAGTTTTTGGAAGTGTAGGAAAAAAGTAACACGGGACAAATTGGGGTTGGCGAGCATGGCCATAAGGAAGCATTGTGACCCCCAGCAGCAAAAGGTCATTGTCCATTGCCCCACTGTCCCTCTCCACCAGACAGGAAGTCCACAGGAGTCTCAAAGACTCCACACTGTAATGTTCAAAGAAAGCGAGCTCCAGCATGTCCACTTTTCTTTATCTAAAAAAAAGAAACACTTCAATCATCCTAAACTCAAAAAGAAAGAGCTAAATCACTGACAGTCGTGTAGAATCATACATTCAACATGATGGCCATCATGTCTCATTCAACAGGATATATGATGTAATCAAAAATATATATATGAGCAGCCTTTATTAGTTCGGTCTGTTGGGGATTTAATTTGTTGTTTTGCTAAACATCATGAATAGTGTTGCTACGGCAACATGACGCCTTTAAAACAAGGGATAAAACCTCAAAACACTGAAGGAAACAGCCACCCCTACAGCTTGTTGTAACACATATCGCTCTCGCAATTACTTTCTCAATTTAGTTCAAAGACATTCGGCAGCGCAAAATAAACAAAAGTGAAGAAAATAAAACGATTGCATGTTCAATCCGTAGTAGAATCTCCTCGCTGATTTTTTCCTCTTTTCCTTTTAACGCTGAAGGATTTAGTTGATTCTAACAGCCCCGTGTTCCTGAATCATCATCAACAGGATGTTATTTTTCCTCCTCCAGGTCTTCCCAGAGTTCAGGGGGCGCTGGTGAGCAGGTCCTAGCTGTTGTTGTCAGACTCCTCGTCCTCGGCCTCACGGAGCCAGGTGAAGAAGGCGGTGACGGACTTCAGGGCCACACCCTTACCCTGCATCTCTGCGGGGTCCTTGCTGGACTCCCACTTGTTGAAGGCCTCCTCTTTGATCACGTCCTCATCGTACAGCGTGTCAAAGAACATCCGCAGCAGGTCTACAAGAAAGGAGGAAGAGAGCATGTCAATAATGTAAGCAGAGGGAGACAGGATTTCAATACACAATGTGCACAAAAATAACATCTAGGATACAAATTGGTCAACCACACCCCTCGGTCAAATAACCCCTATGGGAAAAAAGAGACAAAGGCTAACATTATGAGACAAACACAGGACAAATCTGAGTCTTCAGCATGTTAACAAAAAAACAAAAAAAACGGGATGCACGATATATCGGTGAATATCTCAGAATCGACCGATATTAGCTAAAAATCGTTTTTTTTTGGTAGCCAAATGTGATGTACAAAACGGAGCTATTTCTAATACACAAAGAATATTTTTGGAAAAACTGAGCATCTGCTATCTAACTGAGAGTCTCCTCATTGAAAACATCTGAAGTTCTTCAAAGATAAATTATTTTATTTGAAGGCTTTTATGTTTTTGTTGAAATGTTGCGTGCTGGATGCTAACGCTAATGCTAACGCTAAATGCTAACGCTAAATGCTAACGCTAAATGCTAACGCTAGCTAGCTACTTTTACACAAATGATTGTTTTCCTATGGTTGAGAAGCATATTTTGAAAATCTGAGATGACAGTGTTGTTTACAAAAGGCTAAGCTTGAGAGATGGCATATTTATTTCATTTGCGATTTTCATGAATAGTTAACGTTGTGTTATGCTAATGAGCTTGCTGATAGATTTACACAATCCTGGATACAGGGGTTTTTTCATAGCTAAACGTGACGCAGAAAACGGAGCGATTTGTCCTAAACAAATAATCTTTCAGGAAAAACTGAACATTTGCTATCTGAGAGTCTCCTCATTGAAAACATCTGAAGTTCTTCAAAGGTAAATTATTTTATTTGAATGCTTTTCTGTTTTTTTGTGTAAATGTTGCCAGCTGAATGCTAATGCTAAATGCTACGCTAAATGCTACGCTAGCCATCAATACTGTTACACAAATGCTTGTTTTGCAATGGTTGAGAAGCATATTTTGAAAATCTGAGATGACAGTGTTGTTAACAAAAGGCTAAGCTTGAGAGCTAGCATATTTATTTCATTTCATTTGCGATTTTCATGAATAGTTAACGTTGCGTTATGGTAATGAGCTTGAGTCTGTATTCACGATCCCGGATCCGGGATGGGGAGATCAGAAAGGTTAAAGCCAAGATAATGGAATTCATTGCCCTTGATAATCAACCGTTCTCTGTCGTGGGTGATGTTGGCTTTCGTCGACTGGTTGAGCACCGGTACGCACTACCAAGTGCGCTATTTTTCAGATGTTGCCCTACTGGAGTTACACAGTAATAGCGTCACTATTAGCTTCACCACATACATACTTTGGAACTCTGTTTGGGTCTTTGCGTGTTAAAAGTAGCACTGTCAAAGCTGTACAAAAAAGTCTGCAAATAAGCAAACAACGGCCACAAACGACGTGTTTACAATACCGCGTCGGTAATAAAGCATCATTTGTTTGACTGCAACTTCTGGGGTAGCTAGCTTTAGCTTGGTACCTAGCTAGCACCAAAACAACCAGCATGAAAACAATGACCTGTAGAAACTGCAGTCATTTTCATTATTCTTAGCAATGATTTAGGAATCCTTGTGGGTAAGTATTAGCTAGGTTGCCACTTGTTGTTTGCCTGTTGAAATTCAACTTCAGTTCATGAAAATAAATAGCTAGCCAGCTACTTAACCCTGTTGCCCAAAGCTAATGTAATAAGTAGCCAGTTAGCTTCATCTGGCTAGTGAGGCTCACAAACTGGGGGTATGTGTTGTGAAGCTAGCCACAATAAGGATTAGGCACAATAGTGGAATTTGCTGTTTGCCTTCAAAATAAAAGTGTATCATTGACAGTAATACAAAATACAAATAGTAGAATTATGCCATACTTTTATTTTGAAGGCTAACCGCAAAGTCCACTATTGTGGCGAATCCTTATTGTGGCTAGCTTCACATAGATGGGTCCGACCATCATTAATCAAATAAGAACTGTCTTATGAATTAGGGTTATTTTAGATGATGACACCTAGTTGTCGTCATTTTTGGGGAAGAACATTGTTTGCATCCATGAGCTAGCTCGCCTTAAAAAAAAAAACAGCCCTGTAGGTGTGTGAGACAACTTTACCAGCATCATAGCATACGTATCGATGAATTGTTGTGACATGAAATACGTGTGCGCGTAATCTATGTGTAATAACCGTGTAAAAAATGTATGAACGCGTTAAATTATTATGTGACGTGCAGTCATATTCAGGTCCTGATTGGTCAAATAGTGTTATTTGAAGTGTATCTTTTTTTGACACGCAAACGGCGTTCCATAGAAATCCTGGTTGACAGTGACAGGACTGAACAAATGAACAACGAAACAGCCCTGCAAGTAAGTGACTGAAATAGGTTTGATTATGTTTTACTGGCAATGGGGACACAGGTAAATGTCAACAAAATAACTTTTTGATCAGTGTGGTGTGTGTGTGTGTGTGTGCGCGTGTGTGTAACCTTTATTTAACTAGTCAAGTCAGGTAAGAACAAATGTTTACTTACAATGACGGCCTGGACGACGCTGGGCCACTTGTGCGCCGCCCTATGGGACTCCCAATCACGGCTGGATGTGATACAGCCTGGATTCGAACCAGGGACTGTAATGACACCTCTTGCACTGAGATGCAGTGCCTTAGACTACTGCGTTCATTGTGTGTTAACTATTTAACTGTACTAGAGTGCTTAAAAGGCCAGTAAAATTTTCAATATTGGTACTGTTTTTTTTGGGGCAAGGAAAATATCGGTATCAGTCAAAAATGTAATATCGGGTGCATTACAAAAAAAATGCCAGACTTGACACATAGGGAAACAGAGAGGAAAGTGACTGAAGTCATTCTGTATCTCACTCACTGGCAGGCTGCTCCATCTCCACCATGAGGGCCTGCAAGGCGTAGAGAGCCTGCAGCTCCTTCTGCTCATCCTTCAGGTACTTGTGGAGCAGCTTGGCCCTCCGGGTGATCACCTTCGCATCCAACTTGTAAGGGTTCTCACCTGCAGGCAACGGGGGAGGGGTCAAAAACTGCCTTTTGGTATTTTTTACATTAGTCCACTATTGATACAGTCCCAAAATGTTTTGCATGTCAGCAGTCATGTTTTCAAGATATTGGACTTTCAAGAAGCAAAGTGTCACCAGCCACATTATCATGATTACTTTTGGAGTGATCTGAGCCATAATGTGTTGGCTCGGATATATTATTTCTACATTGTCCGTTCCAGCACGGTTAAAGCAACCATGCATCGGTACAGAGCTGCTAAGTTCAGTGAAAAGAGTATTAGAGTGCAGGTTTGTCCTGATACAGTGTTGGATTGACAGGTAAAGGTAGGGTAACTCACAGATGATGGCTGACTGGCAGATGGATGTCATGACTGCTCTGACAAACATGTTGGAGGACATCTGCGTCTCGTCCAGGTTAGCCTAAAGAGGGGAGGCACAGTCACAACACATATCAGTGGGATTGAGCAGTGAGATATACAACAAGGACCAATAGGACTAATGGGAATATATATACAGTGCATTCAGAAAGTATTCAGACCCCTTTCCGTTGTGTGTGTGTATGTATGTGTGTGTGTATATATATATATATAATACCCCATAACGACGAAGCAAAAACAGAAATACCTTATTTACATAAGTATTCAGACCTTTGCTATGAGACTCAAATTGAGCTCAGGTGCATCCCGTTTCCATTGATCATCCTTGAGATGTTTCTACAACTTGATTTGAGTCCAACTGTGGTAAATTCAATTGACGGGACATGATTTGGAAAGGCACACACCTGTCTATATAAGGTCCCACAGCAAAATCCAAGCCATGAGGTCGAAGGAATTGTCCATTGTGTCGAGGCACAGATCTGGAAGTTTACCAAAACGTTTCTGCAGCATTGATTACTCCCCAAGAACACAATGGCCTCCATCATTCTTAAATGGAAGAAGTTTGGAACCACCAAGACTCGAACGTCTCTGGATAGACCCCAGATAGCTGAGCAGCGACACTCCCCATCCAACCTGACAGAGCACTGAGAGGATCTGCAGAGAAGAATGGGAGAAACTTCCCAAATACGTGTGTGCTAAGCTTGTAGCGTCATACCCAAAAAGACTTGAGGCTGTAATCGCTGCCAAAGGTGCTTAATACTTACAGTACCAGTCAAAAGTTTGGACACACCGACTCATTCAAGGGTTTTTCTATATTTTTAAGGAAAATAGTTTTTGAATAATAGTGAAGACATTAAAACTATGAAATAACACACGTGGAATCATGTAGTAATAAAAAAAAAAGTATTTTTATATATTTTATATTTGAGATATATTTGAGATTCTTCAAAGTAGCCACCCATTGCCTTGACAGCTTTGCACATGCTAGGCATTCTCTCAACCAGCTTCATCTGGAATGCTTTTCCAACAGTCTTGAAGGAGTCCCACATATGCTGAGCACTTGTTGGCTGCTTTTCCTTCACTCCGCGGCCCAACTCATCCCAAATCATCTCAATTGGGTTAAATTCAGGGGATGGTGGAGGCCAGGTCATCTGATGCAGCACTCCATCACTCTCCTTCTTGGTCAAATAGCCCTTACACAGCCTGGAGGTGTGTTGGGTCATTGTCCTGTTGAAAAACAAATGGTAGTCCCACCAAGCAGAATCCAGATGGGATTGAGTATCGCTGCAGAGTCCTGTGGTAGCCATGCTGGTTAAGTGTGCCTTGAATTCGAAATAAATCACTGTGTGTCATCAGTAAAGCACCATCACACCTCCTCCTACATGCTTCACGATGGGAACCACACATGCTGAGATCATCTGTTCACCTACTCCATGTCTCACAAAGGCAGAGGTAAATCTGGTTTTCCTTTCCTGTGGCGGTCATCACGAGAGACAGTTAACTGTAATGAACTTATCCTCTACAGCAGAGGTAACGCTGGGTCTTTCCTGTGGCGGTCATCACGAGAGACAGTTAACTGTAATGAACTTATCCTCTACAGCAGAGGTAACGCTGGGTCTTTCCTGTGGCGGTCATCACGAGAGACAGTTAACTGTAATGAGCTTATCCTCTACAGCAGAGGTAACGCTGGGTCTTTCCTGTGGCGGTCATCACGAGAGACAGTTAACTGTAATGAGCTTATCCTCTACAGCAGAGGTAACGCTGGGTCTTTCCTGTGGCGGTCATCACGAGAACAAGATGGTTTATGCGACTGCACTTGAAGAAACATAGACATTTCTTGACATTTTCCGTATTGACTGACCTTCATGTCTTAAAGTAATGATGGACTGTCGTTTCTCTTTGCTTATTTGAGCTGTTCTTGACATAATATGGACTTGGTCGTTTACCAAATAGGGCTGATTGGCTCAAACGCATTAAGTAAAGAAAGAAATTCCACCAAGTAGCTTTTAAAAAGGAACACCTGTTAATGTAAATGCATTCCAGGTGACTACCTCATGAAGCTGGGAAAGAGAATGCAAAGAGTGTGCAAAGCTTTCATAATGGCAAAGGATGGCTACTTTGAAGAATCTCAAATATAAAATACATTATCATTTGTTCAACACTTTTTTGCTTACTACATGATTCCATATCTGTTATTTCATAGTTTTGATGTTTTCACTATTATTCTACAATGTAGAAAATAGTAAAAAAAGATATTAAAAAAACTTGAATGAGTCGGTGTGTCCAAACCTTTGACTGGTACTGTATGTAAAAGTGATATTGAATACATTTTACATTGAATGTGCAACAAATATTTATGTTCTTTGTCATTACGGGGTATTGTGTGTAGATTGAGGGGGCAAACTATTTAATACATTTTAGAATAAGGTTGTAACGTAACAAAATGTGGAAAAAATCCAGGGGTCTGAATACTTTCCGAATGCACTGTTAACAATAGCAAACCGAAATATTAATTGGGTGAGTGGACACACTCTCCCTCTCACACGTCATACCTCGACCCAATCATAGATCCTCTGGTTGTCAGCCTTGTCCTGTATGAGTCTGTCCAGCTGTTTGTTCAGCTCCTCTGAGCTCAGCTCTTTCTTTCTGCTCTTCTCTGTCTCATCATCTCCTCCTCCCAGGGTGAACTCCACATTCTGCATTCAGAGGGAACACACAGCAAGAGAGTGAAACTTCCCATCATTACTGTTAAGGGCTTTCCAGACAGGAAGGGATGAGGCGGAAAGTTTGCCAAAATAGAGCAGATTCCCATTTTCTCTGCTTCGGCTGAGTAGCACCGCAGAACGCTCCGCCTAGGATAATGTCGCTTGCCTAGCTCCATTGAAAATCAACGGGCAACTCTGCTGCCGCTTCCTGTCTGGAAAGCCCTTAAAACTTCTTAAGACTAGGGGGCACTATTTTCACATACGGATAAAAAGTGTGCCCAAAGTAAACTCAGGCCCAGAAGCTAGGATATGCATATAGATTGGTAGATTAGGATAGAAAACACGAAGGTTTTTAAAACTTAAAATTATATCTGTGAGTATAACATAACTTATTTGGCAGGCAAAACCCCGAGGACAAACCATCCAGGAAAATAATTGTTTGAGGTCACTTTCTTTTCAATGGGTTTTCTATGGGGATCTAGATTTCTAAGGCCCTTACTTGCAGTTCCTATCGCTTCCACTAGATGTCAACAGTCTTTAGAAATTGGTTGATGTTTTTCCTTTGAGAAATGAAGAAGTAGGGCTGTTCAGAACGAGGGTCGAGTCTAGTGTACTGTTGTGGTTGGGGCGGCCGACCTGAAAGCCCGCTCCACTCTGTTTTCGTTCGGTATTGAACACAGTTTATCCCGTCTTAAATTTTTATAGATGATTTATATTTAAAAATACCTAAAGTTGGATTAGGAAAGTTGTTTGGATCAAGTTTACAGATAACTATATTAGATACTTTGTAGTCATGTTGCGCGAGTTGGAACCGTTGTTTTTCTGGATCAAACGTGCCAAATAAATTGACATTTTGGAAATATAACGACAGAATTTATCGAACAAAAGGACCATTTGTGATGTTTAATGGACATATTGGAGTGCCAACAGAAGATCTTCAAAGGTAAGGCATGAATTATATCGTTATTTCTGACTTGGCGGGTTGAAAAGTGATTTTCATGTGTTTGTTTGATGGGGTGCTGTCCTCAGATAATAGCATGGTTAGCTTTCACCGTAAAGCCTTTTTGAAATCGGACACTGTGGCTGGATTAACAAGAAGTACATCTTTAAACCGATGTATAACACTTGTATGAGTTATGCTATTTCACTGGGTGTTGTCAAATCGGATTGGCGCGAGAATGGATCACTAAGAAGTTAGAGCACCTTGGGACAACTGTTGATGCAAGTAAAGCTATATAAACACAATTGATTGCAATTTGATAGATTGATATAAAGGTAGCCTCAGCGATATGAGGTAGATGCAAAGTAAACAGCAGTGGGTCAATTTCCACAACTAAAGTGTGAGGCTCAACCTCAGCTGTTTTGGTCCCCTGGCTGTAAGAGCGTGAAGCGAATCCGTGCACATGCACAAATACTGTGACTGTATCTTGCTTATCTCGATATCTGCAGTGCTGCTCGTGGCAAAGTAATTTAGCTGAGTCCACCTTCAATAATTGACTATTATTTCATATTTGTCTCTTAGCTCAAAAAGGGGCAATACTATATAGTGAATCTGCTTTCAACCCCTACAGGGTCATGACCTCCGACCTCTTACCTTTTCTGTCACAAACTTGTTGACGTCCTCGTCCTCAGGCAGAAAGTCTTTCCAGCTAAGCCCCGCCTCCCTCCACATGGCGCCTGCCTTTTTATGGCTCTGAGGTGGCAGATACAGGTGGTTCCATTAAAAACACTTTGGATCCACAAACACGACATTTGCATAGAATTCAAACATCAAAAGGTCTTCTAGACAGATATGAAAACATAAAGCACTATCTCCTTCACAGGTTGGGTAGAGAGAGAACATACCATTCCTTTGCAGAGTAAGGTGAGGATCTGGACCAGCAGAACTCCAGCCATCCCCTGTGGAACCAGGGGCTTGGATATCTCCCTACAGGGTCATAGGTCAAAAAAGGGTCAGTAAGTCACATCTTAATATAGAGGATACTGAGTGATTAAATAGAGTTATTATTATTAGAGGCCTAGAATGAAGCATGGGACTGACTTGAAGAGCTGTCCCATGGGGATGCCTCCTTCGTGAAGCATAGGGGTGATAAGCTCAGCCAGGTAGAGCCAGATGTGGGGGACGTCTATGGCCATGTCCTCCGCCACCTCCAGTATCTCTTGAAGCCTATTGACACACACCAAATCACTCAGATTTATCAGATAGACTATCTAGAAAAGAAAAAGGTCAATATACTAGTGATCCACTATAACCTTTTCCACATATTCAATGTTTCACAACTCATTTGTGTATAGTGCTGTTCCACGGGCAGAAAACACAAACTCTCTCTGAGGTGACTGACCCTCTGTAGTACTGCTCTTTGGGCAGGGTCCCTGCCTTGTACAGCTGGTGCAGCAGCAGGCCCATGCGTTCTCTGACGATGGGGCTGCGCTCCAGAGTGGACTCTAGACCACTCCGTACAAACACAAAGAGCAGCGGGGTGCTGTTCATCTCCACTACACACTGCAGCGCCTCCTACAGCGCAGGAGGGGAAACAGGATTCAAAGGTTAGTTTTAGTCCTCTAAAGTAGGGCAGTGTTTCAATAATAAAACATCAAAATAACCTGTTTTGTTGTACATCATTTACATGGAAAGCCATTTTTAATTACCACCATGTGGCCAACTAGCTACAGTATGTATCATATCTGTGTGTGGTTGATATGTAGGTCTCTCCAATAATCTGCACGGGTATAAGTGTGATGTACCTTCATGTCGTTGATGTGTAGGTACTCCTCTATGATAGCTGTGGACTTCTTTTCCAGCATTTCTTCACTCAAGGCAGGTTTGTTCTGGGCAGGAGGGGGGGTCAGAGCAGCTTCACTCTTCACTGTGGCCCAAACAGAGAGAGAAAGTCACATACAAATGTCTCCCTGAGAAATCCTTGCCTTTAAAAACATTGCAAATTCCCCGTAAAGGTCCCTGAATTGGTTAACATAGCACCAACTATGTTAACTGCCTTTCCCCATCCCTTTAAAACTCCTGGTCACTCCTGCCAGCAGTACCGTAAAGCCTGACAGAAAGTATGCTGTGTGTATTCTTTGTTTCGTACCATTGTCTTTGCTCCTGGCTCGGTCTCTGCTGCTCCGGTCATCGGTCATGCTGGCTACACGGCGTACAGGATCAGCAGGGGAGCGGTGCTCCCTCTCTCTGCTGTGCTCCTCCGTCTCCCTGCTAAAGCTCCGCTTGGTGACCGGGGGCCGGTTCCTGTCCCGGTCGTCTCGCCGGTCATCCCGCCTGTCGAAGCGGTCGTTGCTGCCACGGTCATGACGCTCAAATCTGTCGCTGCCACGGTCCCGGCTCGAGCTGTTCCTGTTTGTGTATATGGGAAGGGGGTGGGGGTAGATGCAAAGAGTCACAAGATGACCTTAATTAATCTGAACCAATCATAAACATTCTGCCCTGTGGTAGCAGTGATGTTCCATATTCAAACCAGTGCCTTTGGATAATATTAAGACCCCTTGACTTTTTCCACATTTTGTTACATTACAGCCTTATTCTAAAGTTTATTTAATTGTTGTTTTTTCATCCAACTACACACAATACCCCATAATGATGAAGCAAAAACAGTTCAGAAATGTTTGCTAATTTATTAAAAATATAAAAAACTGAAATATCACATTTACACAAGCATTCAGAACCTTTACTCAGTACTTTGTTAAAGCACCTTTGGCAGCCTCGCGTCTACTTGGGTATGACGCTACAAGCTGGCACACCTGTATTTTGGGATTTTCTCCCATTCTTCTCTCAGATCCTCTCAAGATCTTTCAGGTTCGATGGGGAGCGTTGCTGCTCAGCTATCTTCAGGTCTCTCCAGAGATGTTCGATCGGGTTCAAGTCCGGGCTCTGGCTGGGCCACTCAAGGACAGTCAGAGACTTGTCTCGAAGCCACTCCCGCGTTGTCTTGGCTGTGTGCTTAGGGCCGTTGTCCTGTTGGAAGGTGAACCTTCATCCCAGTCTGTGGTGCTGAGCGCACTGGAGCAGGTTTTCATCAAGGATCTCTGTACTTTGTGCTCTGTTCATCTTTCCCTCGATCCTGACTAGTCTCCCAGTCCCTGCCACTGAAAAACATCCCCACAGCATGATGCTGCCACTACCATGCTTCACCGTAGGGATGGTGCCAGGTTTCCTCCAGACGTGACACTTGGCATTCAGCCCAAAGAGTTCAATCTTGGTTTCATCAGACCAGAAAATGTTGTTTCTCACGGTCTGAGAGTAGGTGCCTTTTGGCAAACTCCAAGCGGGCTGTCATGTGCCTTTTACTGATGAGTGGCTTCCGCCTAGCCACTACCATAAAGGCCTGATTGGTGATGTGCTGCAGAGATGGTTGTCCTTCTGGTAGGTTCTCATAGCAGAGAGTCTGAATACTTATGTAAAAAGGGTATTTCTGCTTTTTTATTTTTAATACATTTGCAAAAAAAATCATCTAAAAACCTGTTTTCGCTTAGTCATTATGGGGTATTTTGTGTAGATTATGAGGATGATTTATTTTAAATCAATTTTAGAATGTGGCTGTAACAAAATGTGGAAAAAGACAAGGGGTCTGAAGTCTTTCGGAAGGCACTATATGTAAAGGACAGATGTAGTCTTTTGTAACGTCCCAGTGCTGCTGACCTCTGAGGAACTCTTCTGTCCGAGTCATGTGAGGGCCCTGAGGAGGAGGGCTGCTGTGGCTGCAATGCTGAGAACCTGTTGAGGGTGCTGGTGGCAGGGCGGCCTCCTGACTCTGGGGCTATGAACACACAGAGAACACAAACACTGAATTTTTGAAGAGCCTAAGAGTAGATATTTCACAATGATGGTTGTACTGGTAAGAGGACTTACTGGCTTCACCAGCGGGTTTGGCTCCGGTGGTGCCTCCACTGCTGCCCTTGCCCCAGCTGCCCCACATGCCCTTACCCCCGAGCTGGGGCGCCAGCAGCTGGTTGTTGAAGTCCAAAGCCCCGGGCTGCAGAGAGAAGGAGAGGTTAGAAACATTACTGTTGAGGAAAGAAGACTTGCAGGATTGTTGGGGGCAAAACATCTTGAGATCTGAAAAAGGTCTGAAGTTTTGAGTTATATAAGTGAGGAGTCAGGAATAGTATGGTAATAACTCTAAATGGAGGTTAAAGGTTAATTGGTGTGTGCCAGACTACAGAGTGAGTGGGTTTGGTGTTTCAGTTGGGAATGGTAGGGCTGATAGAACTTTACAATGGGGTTGAAGGTTAAGGAGGTGGATGCTAGACTGCAAGTAGAGGGGGTTGGAGTATTTCAGTCCAAACTGAGTATGGGTCCACGGTACGTGGCTGAGAATCCACAGTATAATGTATCACTGACCTTAGTGATCTTGCTGAGTCGGCTGGTGTCGATGGGTCTGCTCTTGGTGGAGATGGGAACTGTGTTCCAGCCCTCGTCCTGGGGCTGACTCCTTTGGCCCGTCTGGGGGTGTTGGCCCCCGCGGCTTCCCTGATCTCTTCCTCCACCACCACGTCCTCCAACTCCTCCTCGGGTGTTCTGGTTGAGGAGTTGCTGCTGCACCTTGAGAACCTCCCTGTGCTCCTCCAGCTCAGCATCCTTGTGGATCTGGTCTATGGTCTTGGGGCCCTGCTCTCCTCTCCTGGGGACCCACGTGTTCTGGGAGGGGAGGCAGGGAGTGAGTTAGGGCTGTCCACGACTAAAAAAAATCTTGGTCGACAGAGACGTCCTGTTCTTTCGACCAATTGATTTTTCAATATATAGGCAGACACACCCTATGTGTTTGAATAAAATCAACTATATATGCACGGAGCTTGTCTGATGCTTTAGCACACTGTTTGATTAAATAATTAAGAGACAAATGAGACAAGAAAGAGCACGATGGTCACACAGTTACAACAAAATGACAGTGAGTGCCTGTGTGACTGGCGCACGTTGTCTCGCTCTCCTCCCTACTGTATTGAAAAGGCACCACAGCACAGGAAGTGTTTATTGGGCTGTCCATGCTGAAGTTGCTACATCATTTCAGCCATTTAGTTTCTTACTTGTTTCTGACTGAAAAGTTATGTTACCGAAATCCCTAATTTGTTTAGGAAAAACATTTCCTATTCCCTCAACCCTTGCTCGCTTTACGTAAAACATGTAAGCATCGCATGCATGTGACCAATAGGGCCTGACCTATAGCCCATAATAATCACATCAATATATTGGTTATAACAAACTCCAAACACAGTAACATGTGACAGCAAAATGGATGAGGAGGATGTGAAAAAGCAATGTGCAAATGTTTACTGGTTGTTCAGGAGGGAAAGGGGAAGTCAGATCTGTGGAAGACATTTGACTTAGTTGTGGAAACTACTGGAGATCTAGATAAAGAGTAGATATGGAAAAAGTATAGGGTATAGGAGCAAGCGTTGTGTGAGTAGTGTGTGCCAAACAGTTGCTGTTAAATGATTTTTTTTTAAAAACAATTTGGAAGTGTAAACACCAAATAAATAAGTGTACCAAAGAGTCTGTTCTAACGAGAAATAAAATATATAAAGCCTTGATTACAGCAGACTAAAAACAGTTGCATGCATTCGTGAATTGCAATGTATTTATTGTTTAGGCTAATTACGCAAAGCTCCCTTTGTTATTTAATTTTAAAACTAAAATGCTTGATTGCATTTTAAAGCATGAATGTCTCATATGCAATGTGATGGCATGAACAAATGAATAATTGATCGATTGATTGATACAGTAGCCCAAGTTAGTTACGGTTTTAAGACAAAACAGGACACGGTCTTAGGCCGACAGCTCGAAGGTAGTTACACAAGGATACTTATACAAAGCCTACTAATGATAACGACACAACTTATTATGATGATGATCATAATAACAATAAGGAGATCAAGAAAAATGAGGGTATACGAGTGAGAGCTGCGTGCATATTATGTGTGACAAACAGGTGGTGTTAGATCACAATATTATTTTTCTCCTGTTTGGAACAGTGTAAACACTAAATAAATTAGAAGTAATACCAGTCTGTTCTAACGGAAAAACAAATATAAAGCCTTCATTACAGCAGAGCAAAGCTTAAAAATGGCTTTATCCACCATTTTGCCGTTGCATTAAGCTTGGTGCTCATAGAATCAGTAGGCTATAAACAAACACTAACAGGCAACAGAAGCAGGGCCTGAGTTATTTCTGAAGATATAAATCATCCTTATATATATATATATATATATATATATATATATATATATATATATATATATATATATATATATATATATATATATATATATATATATAAAGCCAGGCACATTTAACAGTTAGGCTATTGATTATAGATCCAATTACGTTGGGGGTTTCCTCTCTGCTGAATTCTCTTAGACAATTAGGCTAAGGCAAAGGCTGTTTCGTTTCTGTTGCTGCTGCTTCCGCCAATGTTCTCAATCCCAATATGCCGGTCAACTTTGCTATTATGCAGATAGCAACATAGGGAAAGGCACCCATTCTAGGGCGCACTGAAGAGTACGTTTCATAACCGCGGGCAGCGACTGTATCCAACGAAGGATAAACCTCATGTTATAAAATAGATATTATTTCATTTTTACATACTCAATTTTATATCGTTTTTTTTTAAACATACTATAACCATATACAATTTTAGTATCACATGTCTCAGAGTGATGGACTGTGCCATTCCGTGGCCTCTGCAATGGATTAGTCCACTGAGACCGGAGTGAATCAGACCGGTGTCTTGCACACCCTGTAAAAAATGTATTGCGACTGCTCGACTAAAGAAATCTGGGTCGACCAAACAATGGACCAGTCGACTAAATGGGGTGAGCCCTAGAGTGAGAACAGTAATATTATCAACCAAACAATGGACCAGTCGACTAAATGGGGTGAGCCCTAGAGTGAGAACAGTAATATTATCAACCAAACAATGGACCAGTCGACTAAATGGGGTGAGCCCTAGAGTGAGAACAGTAATATTATCAACCAAACAATGGACCAGTCGACTAAATGGGGTGAGCCCTAGAGTGAGAACAGTAATATTATCAACCAAACAATGGACCAGTCGACTAAATGGGGTGAGCCCTAGAGTGAGAACAGTAATATTATCAACCAAACAATGGACCAGTCGACTAAATGGGGTGAGCCCTAGAGTGAGAACAGTAATATACTTTAACTGAGGATTGGAGTTAGATGGAAGAGTGTGGCGTACTCTTAACACTCCATATCTTTCCAGGCAAAGGTTTATTTAGTCAATAAACTAAGACATAAATGGGTGACAACCAGGCTATAGAAAGAGCGGGAGAGATGCCTTGCCCTAACTTGACACCGTTGTCAGCTTTTCCAGAGAATGGAAACTGAAACTAGAGTGTTTTCCCAGTAAACAGCAGGGGCCAGTGTGCTGACTGAGTGCAGCTGATCAGCTCTTGTGAAACATCCCGACTGCTGCTTTGGTAAGACACTTACTGGGGGTGGAACCATAGAGATCCTATAACGTAGTTATGTGGTGCACATGTTGGAACCCTGTCTGAACATGTAGGAAGCCTCCTCACACACACCTACATGATCTGTGTTGTACAGGGAGAAGACATTAGTGAGGATACAGGATCCAGTGTAACACCACATCACTGCTCTCCCCATACTGCGAGTCACTGTCGAACTGACACAAACACACAGACTCTGCAAACATTTTCTCAGAAAAGTCACTGGATACTAAACTAGTTCAAGTGGAACAGTCCAGCTTTTATTTTTTCTGGTAAACTGTATTACGGGAAACCATAGAGGCCTAGGCTACAGATCCATACCTGTATGTCCTTAGTAACTAGTCATTTTCAAATAAAGTAAGAAATGTCAGTTTGTGAATCACTGAAAACTTAGTGAATGGGGCATAGGCATGAGGCCACGTTATTCGGAAATACCCACGGGAGGTTTTTCAACACTGTCAATACCACAAACCATTTATTTGACATTATTTTTAATAATTTGAATATTTGTAGCTACTTAAGTAAATACCTGCAGTCAACTTGTGCAATTTAGGAGATAACGCGGACCTTGTTATTTCATTGCGAAGCTTTACCGGTAGTCTTGGGATTAACTGCAGCCCGCGACAGGTGATCTTGTTAAAGTATGGAATTCCCAACTAAATATCTTAGAACTATTAAGTTAACCGTCTAAAATGTGCTAAATGCTCTGCAGTTGTGTATTTGGTTTGCTAACTTAGTACCAAGTTATCTAGCTAAGTGGTTAGCTTCTTGCAATTAAGCTCCTCTTGGTAACAGCAGAGAATCCTTCCGTTTAATATTTATATTGCGTGTGCAGCAGACTAACATTTTTGAGTTACTTGTATAACTTTATGAGTGGGATGTCTGTCCTGCAAAGTTTGTCAAGAGACTGTATAAAATGTTTGCATGTGTTTGTTAGATTTTACATGTACTTGTTAGCATTGCTAACCTTTGGATTGAAAATAGTGCCCCTTGTGTTCAGCGCAGGTATTACCGAATATCCCAGTATGGCACTCGGTCATTATGAAGGTAGGACAATCTGGATACTGCCCAAGCCTACTAGGCATGGATAAGTAGTTTATGTGAACATCAAGGGACACATCCATTTGGAAGGGAGGTAAACATCTAGATGGTGAATGACATGGAGAGGAGAGAGTCGTTTACAGTGGCTTGGAGAGAAGGGATTGGCTGCAGGGTGCAGACTGACTCCAGTCTCAGTTTATGGCACCAAGGGCCCAGCTGGGGAGCCTCCCTGTATTAAAGATCTGACCTTGTCTCCCTCTGAGCCCACTTCAGAACCCTCGACACCCACACAGACTAGTGAGGGTGTCTATGGGCCAGTAAAACGCCAACACACAAAATAACACAACCCACTATTATACACTACACCTGCATGCATATAGAGGGCTTGTAAAGGACATGAGGGGTCAGAGGTGATTTGGGGTCATGGGTAAATTCAGAGGTAATGTGGGGTTAGGGGAGAATATTCTGTCTATGGTAGTTTGACCCATAGTGTTTACTGATATGCTTGGATACATAACAACCAGAGGACAAGGGTCAGTCAGATTAGATTAGAGATTACCAAAAGGTTTAGGTGAGGGGGCTAAAGCATTCCCCAGACACTGGTGGGTGGTGTGTGTGTGTGTTACGAGATATTACCCTCCTGAGGTCCAGTACGTCCTGCAGCATGAAGCGGATTCTGGACGATGTCTTCTTCTCCTTGATGATCTTGTCCATTTGGGCAAAGTACTGGTCCATACGTGGCTACAGAAAGAGAGACAGGCAGGTTAGTGTGTATGTGTGTGTGTAAATCTGATTCTCAGAAATAATTTGGCATAAGTGTTCTAAACGATGTGTGTCTGTTAGTGACACTGGTTCAGCATTACCTTTGCCTTTTCAAAGTCCAGGTCCTTCCCTATAGTTGACAAGAGTCTACAGAGGCACTCTAGTGACTCCTCATCGTGGTTCTTCAGCAGCTTGACGATGCAGTCGTGCATGATGGCCTCCGTCAGCATCTTCAGCTTGAATAGCTCACCAATGAACTTGATGTTGCCTAGCGACCGCCGCCGTGCCTTGTCTTTGGCCTCCTCCAGCTCTGCCTTCAGGCGATCCTTCTCCTCCTTCAGACAGGAAGTGAGGCATATCAGACAGATGGTCAACTGATGCATACAGAAACCAAAACCAAGTGTGTGTGAAGGACATTTTAATTGGTCACTGAGAGCACAGCTCGTACCGTGGCTGCAGCGTCCAGCTCTTTCTGCTTCTTCTCAAAGATGACATCATCGTCCTTGTCCTTCTCAAACTCCTTCTGACAGCGGTTCAGAAGCAGCTTGCGGAAATTCACAGTGACTCCCGGCTTGTCTGTGGTGGGGACTTTGAGCTGACGAGAGGAACAGAAAAACACAAACATTTAGGCCACGGTTGGAAAGCTTTGCAGACGTCACATAATGCATAAGAGGGAACGTGAGAGGAGACGTCATGAGTGTGTAATGGCACCACTCAGAAACGTGGCACAGAACAGAGGTCAGCAACGAACCAAGACCAGCACACTAGATGTACACACAAACAGACACACACCCTTCAGAGTCACTCACCCCGATAAGGCAGCGGCACATGTTGGCGTAGGCCACGGAGAAGTTGGGTTCAGAGATGGCCTTCTCAAAGATCAGATCTATCACTCCCTTCAGCCTCTCCTCTGTATCGATGGTCAGCTCTGTGACCTGCTTCATCAGCTGTTGGAACATCTGAGGGGTCAGCTTGTTCAGGATACTACGGACCCTCTTGAACAGCTCCTGGGTCTTGGCCTGTTCCGAGTCGTCGCTCTCCTCCTCAGGAGCAGCTTGCCCACTGGTAGCCTTCTTGACAGCGGGCTTCCAGGCCTTCTCAGCCTTGTTGAGCTTCACGTCTTCCGTCAGAGACGAAGAGATGTTGATGATCCTCCTTGGCTCCTTACGCTGGCCCTGCTGGGAGCGACGCGGTCCTCCACCACCCATACCAGAAGGCTGAAGGAGAGGAGGGAAGGGAAAAGGAAAGAAATTCAGTCAACATTTTTTAAATATAATCCCAGAGTTTCAGAATCTGAGTGTAGTCTGAGAAGATTGACAGTTTTTCATGATAACTCACTGGTCCTCCTCTGTGGCCACCTCCACCTCCTCCTCCCATTCCAGGCCTGCCAAGGTTGGCAAACGAGGGTGTGAAGTCGGGGCCCATGTTCATCCCTGGCAAACGGCTGGGGTCCAGCTGGCGGAGAGGGGCCTTATTGGCCTGGAGAGAAAGAATGACCGAACAAGGACAGAAGAGAAAGAATGACAGACACAAAGAAAGACAAAATAACTGGTAAATAAAGTGGTCTATCTGAAGAAAAATATATATATTCTCGAATGGACCGTGCAGTGGTTCCTCCAGTCCAGCAGGGGACAGAGTGTTGTACTGTACCTTGTCCAGCACCACGTCACTGATCTGAGGCAGGCCCTCAGGCTTGGACATGGCGGCACTGATGAACTGGAAGCCCAGCAGGAAGTCCCTGTCATACCTCTTCTTCTCCTCTGGGTCTATAGGCCTACATAGTTCTGATGGAGAGGAACAAGGAATTATAGCTGAATCACATTTATGTGAGTTTTCATCAGTATAGTGTTCAGGGTTTAGGTTGGTAGAGTTGGGGTATATAGTCTGTCATCTGAACTGAGTATTACTCCGTTTCACTTCTAAAAATCATAGATTGACGTCAAATGGGACTCGTGACTCGTGCTCTGACAAAGCATTTCCAATAAAGTGAAACTTTGCATCCTCACTTGACTGACAAGCAGATCTTGTGAGATAAGGTGTAGAGGATAACGTTAAGAGGATAACATTTCTAAGTATAGAAATGTTATAGGGCATCTCCGGGCCAAGGTTCAGAACCCACCCTCTTTGTACTGGTACTTCAGATCCTCGGGCTTGGGTTCGATATTCTCTGCATCCAGTTTGTCCTCCTTCTCCTCCCACGTCTCCTCCACCTCTTCGACTGCAGGGGTGTTGGCTGGGCGGGGCTCCTTAGCGTCAGAGGCAGAAGTGGGTGTGGCCTGCTCTGGCTCAGGAGTGCTCTCCACTACCTGCTCCTGGAGAGGGGTGAGAGAGAGGGAGAAAGAGAGAGGCAGGGAGAAAAAGGGAGAGAGAGGGGGGAGGGAAAGAGAAGGAGAGAGAGGGGGGAGGGAAAGAGAAGGAGAGAGAGGGGGGAGGGAAAGAGAAGGAGAGAGAGGGGGGAGGGAAAGAGAAGGAGAGAGAGGGGGAGAGGGAGAGGGAAAGAGAGGGGGGAGAGAGAGAGGGGGAGAGGGAGAGGGAAAGAGAGAGAGGGGGGAGAGGGAGAGGGAAAGAGAGAGAGAGGGGGGAGAGGGAGAGGGAAAGAGAGAGAGGGTGAGAGAGAGGGAGAAAGAGAGAGGCAGGGAGAAAAAGGGAGAGAGAGGGGGGAGGGAAAGAGAAGGAGAGAGAGGGGGGAGGGAAAGAGAAGGAGAGAGAGGGGGGAGGGAAAGAGAAGGAGAGAGAGGGGGGAGAGGGAAAGAGAGAGGGGGGAGAGGGAGAGGGGGAGAAGGAGAGAGGAGGAGAGGGTTGAGGGAGAGAGAGAGAGGTGGGGCAGAGAGAGAGGGGGAGGGGGGTATTAGTTAGTGTACATTGTTTTCATTCTTGGGTTTTTAATGGGCCAGTTGTAAACAGGCATTCTTAAAGCTTTGATATGAGATGGCGTGGGTGGCGTTTGATATGAATGGCGTGGGTGGTGTGTTTTTGATGAGATGGCGTGGGTGGTGTGTGATATGAGATGGCGTGGGTGGTGTGTTTTTGATATGAGATGGTGTGGGTGGTATGTTTGATATATGAGATGGCGTGGGTGGTGTGTTTGATATGAGATGGCGTGGGTGGTGTGTTTGATATGAGATGGTGTGTTTGATATGAGATGGCGTGGGTGGTGTGTTTGATATGAGATGGCGTGGGTGGTGTGTTTGATATGAGATGGCGTGGGTGGTGTGTTTGATATGAGATGACGTGGGTGGCATGTTTGATATGAGATGGCGTTGGGTGGGGTGTTTGATATGAGATGGCGTGGGTGGGGTGTTTGATATGAGATGGCGTGTTTGATATGAGAAGGTGTGGGTGGGGTGTTTGATATGAGATGGTGTGTTTGATATGAGATGGCGTGGGTGGGGTGTTTGATATGAGATGGCGTGTTTGATATGAGATGGCGTGGGTGGTGTATTTGATATGAGATGTCGTGGGTGGTGTGTTTGATATGAGATGGCGTGGGTGGTGTGTTTGATATGAGATGGCGTGGGTGGTGTGTTTGATATGAGATGGCGTGGGTGGGGTGTTTGATATGAGATGGCGTGGGTGGTGTGTTTGATATGAGATGGCGTGTTTGATATGAGATGGCGTGGGTGGTGTGTTTGATATGAGATGGCGTGGGTGGGGTGTTTGATATGAGATGGCGTGGGTGGGGTGTTTGATATGAGATGGCGTGGGTGGGGTGTTTGATATGAGATGGCGTGTTTGATATGAGATGGCGTGGGTGGGGTGTTTGATATGAGATGGCGTGGGTGGGGTGTTTAATATGAGATGGCGTGGGTGGGGTGTTTAATATGAGATGGCGTGTTTGATATGAGATGGCGTGTTTGATATGGATGGCGTGTTTGATATGGATGGCGTGTTTGATATGGATGGCGTGTTTGATATGGATGGCGTGTTTGATATGGATGGTGTGGATGGTGTGTTTGATATGGATGGCGTGCGTGGTGAGTTTGATATGGATGGCGTGCGTGGCGTGTTTGATATGGATGGCGTGGGTGGCGTGTTTGATATGGATGGCGTGTTTGATATGGGTGGCGTGTTTGATATGGGTGGCGTGTTTGATATGGGTGGCGTGTTTGATATGGGTGGCGTGTTTGATATGGGTGGCGTGTTTGATATGGGTGGCGTGTTTGATATGGGTGGCGTGTTTGATATGGATGGCGTGTTTGATATGGATTGAGTGGGTGGTGTGTTTGAAAAGGATTGAGTGGGTGGTTCATATGAACGGACCTCCTTAAAGGCATCCAGGAGGTCTCCAACAGCCTCCTTCTTGTTCAGATCCTTCATCTTCCTCTTTTTTTTTGGCACAGAAACAGCAGCTACAAGCAGAACACCACCAACACAGTCAGAATAAACCTCTATGGATTGACACTCAATCCCAATCCCTAGTCCAACCCTAGCACCCAAACTCCACCTAGAAATCAAGGTGGAGCGGTTACCACATTGCCACCTATCCAACTTTTTATTTTTATGGCTTTCTGTTGGAGCTGTGATCACTCCAAGTACCCACTGTTCTGGGTCCTCAGCGTAGGCATAACCCGGTAACTCTCTGCCCCTCACGACACAGGCTCGACACACACAGTCGGACTGCAACACCTCATCCTGTTTAATCTTCACCAAGTGCCAAGCAGTAGGGTAAGGAATTAAAATAGAGAAAGACAACGTGGTTGAATGAGATAGACAGACAGATGGCTCCAGTTAGAGAAAAAGAGAGACAGAAGGAGACTGTTTCAAAGAAGTAGAGAGAGAAAAAGCAAGTCAGACTGATACTGACCTTGCATAGAACTCTCCCCGGCTGGTGTGGTGCTCTGTGGTGGTGGAGAGTCCATCTCGTCTTCTACACGGGGAGCAGTTACAACTGTAGTAGTAGCAGTCTCAGCTAGGGCGGGCGTCGCCTGGGCAATGGGGGCGGGCGTCGCCTGGCTAACGGGGGCGGGCGTCGCCTGGGCAACGGGGGCGGGCGTCGCCTGGGCAACGGGGGCGGGCGTCGCCTGGGCAACGGGGGCGGGCGTCGCCTGGGCAACGGGGGCGGGCGTCGCCTGGGCAACGGGGGCGGGCGTCGCCTGGGCAACGGGGGCGGGCGTCGCCTTGACAACGGGGGCGGGCGTCGCCTTGACAACGGGGGCGGGCGTTGCTGTGACTGCAACAGGCATCAGTTTAGGCATGGGTGCCTCGCTCTGTAACTGAGCCACCTCAGGCTCAGCAATGGGGCTGACGTCACACTCCGACGACTCAGCAGACATCTTCTCAGGGTCCTGGGGACTGGGGAGCGGCAGGCCATTGGGCAGCCTGAGCTCCTCTGGCTGGGCGATAGGAGACTCCGGGGGGGGTTCTGCTGCCTGGGGGGTGGGCATGTTGATGGACAGGGCTGCTGGCTCCTCCTCCTTGGCTGGGGGTGGCTGGGTGGCAGAGATACCATTAGTGTTGCTGCTAGGGGTGATCACTGGAGCAAGGGAAGGCTCAGGTTTGGATGATGTAGTCACCTCCTGCCTAGCCTCCGCCACCTCCTCTTTAATCTTCACTTCCTCCCGCTCCTCCTTGGCAGCTGAGGGATGCTCCTCAGCTGCAGGAGTGGGGCGGGGTTCAGGCAGGGGTGCAGGGTAAGCGGGCACTTCAGGGGCAGATGGGGCTGGAGCAGCAGCTGGAGCGTCCATCATGTCTGCAATGGGACTAGTTGAGGGTTGGGGGGTAGTAGGGACAGTAGTGTGGTGGGTGGTAGTTACCGACGGGGGTGTGGGTAGGTCCTGGGATAAGGAAGGGGATTTACTGTTTGTGTCTGGGAGTTTGACCTCTGTTGGGGCAGGGTAAGTCTTGACCAGTTCAGGGGTTTTAGACAGGGCTGGGGGGCTAGTTATGAGAGTGGCTGCAGGATTCCCTCGGTCATCTGAGGAGGAAAGCAGATGTCACGAGGAAAAACCACTGGTTAAATTCACCTTAGAAAGGTAATGGTTAACAGACTCAAGTGGCCCATAGCATCATACTAATGTTCAAATTGACCCTCATGTCTGTTGATCTTATTTTTAAAATTACCCACTTATTATCAATTCAACATTAAATGGTAAAAATACACAGGTCCTTTTCAAAGGAGCATTTTGTCTATGTGATTCAGTCAAATTAACAAAAATGTACTTCTATGTACTGAAGGTGAACCAATGAGCAACGGCCAGCTACGGCCTTCAAGATGACCTGACCCCTCGGCCAACTCACCTGGTCTGACCACGACAGGTGTCACGTTCTCCCCGTCGGCCTGGCCAACGGCTGGGCCCTCTGATCCAGATATAGACGACTAAGGGACCGAATACAACACACAGACATTAGGTAACTGGAGTGGACACAACCATATGACAGCCTTATGAAAACCTTGTGACAGGTTAGATGCAATGCCCAATATGTAAACAAAATGTCTGCACATCCAATAACAGGATGGTATGGTAGATAAAGGTGTGTAAAGGGATGATGGTTGGTGACGAGGGTACGGTAGCTCACCTCTGAAGAGTCGTCGCTCACCTGTGGGGGTGTGGGGGTGGTGCCACTGCGGGTGCCCCCTGACATAATCTCCTCAGTGATGTCTCTACCACCCTGGTTAGGGTCTCGTATTATGATCTATAGAGGCCACAAGACAACAGGGAGGGACACAAGAAGAAACATTTAGAGAATGCAGGAGCGCCTTCGAGAAAAACGTGTTACTCGCTCTTGTTTCATTCCCTTTCTAAAGGAGGAAGAGCAAAAAAGAGAACGAACGAGAGTAAAGGAGAGAGGGAGGGTGAGGAGAAAGCTGAAGAGAATAGCTGTCACAACTTAACTGCTTCCTATGATGCTAGGCCCTGTTTCCAACTCTGCCAAGTCTGTGTTGCACTGTAGGGCTGTGGCCTAGCAGCGTCTTCTCAATCAGCAGAGCTACATTTATCACACTCACACAAGAAACACCAGCCCCACAAAGCTATGCAGCCTGACAAACACAGACTTGTAGACAGATTGCTGCCTTGTTTTAGCACATTCTTCCCCAACAAAATATGACTACGGACATACTCAACTTTAGTCAAATAAATTCCAGTGCAAGCCAGACATTATTTTTGCTCTCTCCATACGAACTCAAACTATACCTAGAAAATCAGCCAGATTTGCTGTTATTGAAAAGCACAGTACAATACACCTTCAAACTTCTGAAAAACGGATTACTCACTTACAAGGTGTGCCCTTACACAGAGCCACATGTTTTCTATCACAAACTCTCCTCGCTCTCTTTCTGTCTGTCACACACACTAAGAGTTGTCAGCAACAGGCTTGAGCCAGCACATTCCCCCGCTGGTAGAGTGGTTTACCTGACGCGGACAGGCTCCAGAGCCCTTAGCAGGCCTCTCTCATCCTGGTGCCGGAGTTGAGCTGTCGGCCTGCAGGCCTCTCCCAGCAAGTAGGCTGCTTTTGCAACCGTGGTTGGGAAAACGCACTTAGCCTACTCCCTCAACTCGCAGAGCCAGCAGGGCAGAGCCTCGTTCCCAGCTCTCACACACGTAGAGGGAGAGACAAAAGACAAAAAGAGAGCGAGCGAGAGAGAAGCCAGAGTGACTGGCCTTGTGGAGCTGCAGCACTGGAATGCAAGCGCCCCCGCCCACTGAGCACCGAACCACACAGTCAAAAGGGGCCAAATAGAGGGGGAAAGAGGGAGGAGTAAGTCCAGAAAAAAAGGAGGAGAAGAAAAAAACTATTCAAAACTTTAACAAATGAGCTCCGGCTAATGTACCCCCCTTTATCTCTCTCTCTCAGCTGCTCTTCTGTCATTCTGTACTCAGGCACTACAAAACATTTCAGCCTCTTCCTGGGGGAGAGAGGGGGTATGCAACAGAAGCAGCCGCAGAGAGGGAGCGAGAGAGAAGGGGAGGAGATAGGTCAGCCATTGTGCTTCTGGCTCAGAGGGGGAGGAGCCCGGCAGCCACGTGGAGCTGAGCTATGTGCTGACTTGTCCTTAAACCCCCCTTGGTCTACCCAGAGACCAGAGAGAGAGATTCATAAAGTGAGCAGTGGAGAGAAGAAAAAAACAGGCCAATGCACTGCTTGAAAGCAGTGTGGTATAAAGGAAAATATTTAGAAAATTACCTCACAGTTACAAGACAGCTACGACTAAACAGCCTGCTTAGCTTTGCTGAAAAACAACAGCTTTACACTTCATACTCGTTTGCCAGCGTGCTGGCAGACATTATTGAAATCATATAGAAAGACAACGTGACGCTCAGACACAGACAGTCTGAATCACGACGGACTCGCTGTGTGCTGCTGCAGCACTTCCTCCCCTGTCCCCCCGGTCTACCATCTTCCTATTAATTAATTACATTTCACCTTTATTTAACCAGGTAGGCCAGTTGAGAACAAGTTCTCCTTTACAACTGCAACCTGGCCAAGATAAAGCAAAGCAGTGTGACAAAAACAACAGTTACACAAACAAACGTACAGTCAATAACACAATAGAAAAATCTATGTACAGTGTGTGCAAATATAGAAGAGTAGGCAGGTAAGGCAATAAAAAGGCCATAGAGGCGAAATAATTACAATTTAGCATTAACACTGGAGTGATCGATGTGCAGATGACGATGTGCAAGTAGAAATACTAGGGTGCAAAAGAGCAAGAGGGTAAGTAAAAATATGGGGATGAAGTAGTTGGGTGTGCCATTTACAGATTGTCTGTGTACAGGTACAGTGATTGGTAAGCTGCTCTGACAGCTGATGCTTAAAGTTAGTGAGGGATATATAAGACTCCAGCTTCAGTGATTTTTGCAATTCGCTCCAGTTTACCTAGCAAAGACTTATAGATGACCCGGAGCCAGTGGGATTGGCGACAAATATGTAGTGAGGGCCAGCCAACGAGAGCATACAGGTCGCAGTGGTGGGTAGTATATGGGGCTTTGGTGACAAAACGGATGACACTGCGATAGACTGCATCCAATTTGCTGAGTAGAGTGTTGGAGGCTATTTTGTAAATGACATCGCCGAAGTCAAGGACCGGTGGATAGTCAGTTTATGTTTGGCAGCATGAGTGAAGGAGGCTTTGTTGTGAAATAGGAAGCCGATTCTAGATTTAATTTTGGATTTTACAGTTCACTGTCTAACCAGACACCTAGGTATTTGTAGTTGTCCACATATTTAGTCAGAACCGTCCAGAGTAGTGATGCTAGTCAGGCGGGAGGGTGCGGGCAGCAATCGGTTCAAGAGCATGAACTTAGTTTTACTAGCATTTAAAAGCAGTTGGAGGCCACAGAAGGAGTGTTGTATGGCGTTGAAGCTCATTTGGAGGTTTGTTAGCACAGTGTCCAAAGGGCCAGATTTTCCAAATACACCAAGACAGTCGTGAAGAGGGCACGACAAAGCCTATTCCTCCTCAGGAAACTAAAAAGATTTGGCATGGGACCTGAGATCCTGAAAAGTTTCTACAGCTGAGAGCACAGCTGAGAGCACTGGTTGCATCACTGCCTGGTACGGCAATTGCTCAGCCTCCGACCGCAAGGCACTACAGAGGGTAGTGCATACAGCCCAGTACATCACTGGGGTTAAGCTGCCTGCCATCCAGGACCTCTACACCTTCGGTGTCAGAGGAAGGCCCTAAAAATTGTCAAAGACCCCAGTCATTGACTGTTCACTCTACTACCGCATGGCAAGCGGTACCGGAGTGCCAAGTCTAGGACAAAAAGGCTTCTCAATAGTTTTTACCCCCAAGCCATAAGACTCCTCAAATGGCTACCCGGACTATCGGCATTGTGTCCCGCCACCCCCTCTTTACACTACTTCTACTCTCTGTTCATCATATATGCATAGTCACTTTAACCATATCTACATGTACATACTACCTCAAATCAGCTTGACTAACCGGTGCCTGTATATAGCCTCGCTACTGTATATAGCCTCGCTACTGTATTTCACTGTCTTTTTACTGTTGTTTTTATTTATTTACTTAACTATTGCTCACCTAATACATTTTTGCACTATTGGTAAGTAAGCATTTCACTGTAAGGTCTACACACCTGTTGTATTTGGCGCACGTGACAAATAAACTTTGATTTGATGTATACAGAATGGTGTCGTCTGCGTAGAGGTGGATCAGAGAATCACCGGCAGCAAGAGCGATATCATTGATATATACAGAGAAAAGAGTCGGCCCGAGAATTGAACCCTGTGCCACCCCCATAGAAACTGCCAGAGGTCCGGACAACAGCCCCGCCGATTTGACACACTGAACTCTATCAGAGAAGTAGTTCAGAGAAGTAGTTGGTGAACCAGGCGAGGCAATCATTTGAGAAGCCAAGGCTATTGAGTCTGCCGATAACAATGTGATGATTGACAGAGTCGAAAGCCTTGGCCAGGTCGATGAAGACAGCTGCACAGTACTGTCTTTTATCGATGGCGGTTATGATATCGTTTAGGACCTAGAGTGTGGCTGAAGTGCACCCATGACCAGCTCGGAAACCAGATTGCATAGTGGAGAAGGTACGCCGGATTCGAAATGGTCGGTGATCTGTTAACTTGGCTTTTGAAGATTTTAGAAAGGCAGGGCAGGATATAGGTCTATAACAGTTTGGGTCTAGAGTGTCTCCCCCTTTGAAGATGGGGATGACCGCTGCAGCTTTCCAATCTTTGGGGATCTCAGACAATACGAAGAGAGGTTGAATAGGCTAGTAATAGGGGCTGAAAATTTTAGAAAGAGAGGGTCCAGATTGTCTAGCTCAGCTGATTTGTATGGATCCAGATTTTGCAACTCTTTCAGAACATCAGCTGTCTGGATTTGTGTGAGATGTTGGCCGGGGTAGGGGTTAGAGGTCGACCGATTATGATTTTTCAACGCCGATACCGATTATTGGAGGACCAAAAAAGCCTATACCGATTAATCGGACGATTTTTATTTATTTATTTGTAATTATGACAATTACAACAATACTGAATGAACACTTATTTTAACTTAATATAATACATCAATAAAATCAATTTAGCCTCAAATAAATAAACATGTTCAATTTGGTTTAAATAATGCAAAAACAAAGTGTTGGAGAAGTAAAAGTGCAATATGTGCCATGTAAGAAAGCTAACGTTTAAGTTCTATGCTCAGAACATGAGAACATATGAAAGCTGGTGGTTCCTTTTAACGAGTCTTCAATATTCCCAGGTAAGAAGTTTTAGGTTGTAGTTATTATAGGAATTATAGGACTATTTCCCTCTATACCATTTGTATTTCATTAACCTTTGACTATTGGATGTTCTTATAGGCACTTTAGTATTGCCAGTGTAACAGTATAGCTTCCGTCCCTCTCCTCGCTCCTCCCTGGGCTCGAACCAGGAACACAACGACAACAGCCACCCTCGAAGCAGCGTTACCCATGTAGAGCAAGGGGAACAACCACTCCAAGTCTCAGAGCGAGTGACGTTTGACACGCTATTAGCGAACACCCCGCTAACTAGCTAGCCATTTCACTTCGGTGACACCAGCCTCATCTCGGGAGTTGATAGGCTTGAAGTCATAAACAGCGCAATGATTGACGCACAACGAAGAGCTGCTGGCAAAACACACGAAAGTGCGGTTTGAATTAATGCTTACAAGCCTGCTGGTGCCTACCACCGCTCAGTCAGATACTTGTATGCTCAGTCAGATTATATGCAACGCAGGAAACACTAGATAATATCTAGTAATATCATCAACCATGTGCAGTTAACTAGTGATTATGATTGATTGTTTTTTTATAAGATAAGTTTAATGCTATCTTCTAGCAACTTACCTTGGCTTACTGCATTCGTGTAACAGGCAGTCTCCTCGTGGAGTGCAATGAGAGGCAGGTGGTTAGAGAGTTGGACTAGTTAACTGTAAGGTTGCAAGATTGTAACCCCATACTGGTTAGTATGTAACCCCCGAGGTCAATATCCTTACAGGATACCTGGGCCAGGTCGATTAGAAAGGCCTGCTCACTGAAGTGTTTTAGGGCACGTTTGACAGTGATGGGGGAGAGCGTTTGACTGCGGACCCATTACGCACGCAGGCAATGAGGCAGTGATCGCTGAGATCCTGGTTTAAGACAGCAGAGGTGTATTTAGAGGGCAAGTTGGTCAGGATGATATCTAAGACGGCTGAATGGGGTCAATAACAAGCAGCAACAGTGAGACTTGTTTCTAGAAAAATTGATTTTTAAAAGTAGAAGCTCGTATTGTTTGGGCACAGACCTGGATAGTATGACAGATAGTGGGACTGGAAGCTCAGGGGGCCTCTCTTGAAGGACCATCAGCAGCGTGGGATGAGGCCGCATGGCTGGCCAAAGTCCACCCCAGCCACGACAGCATGCTCCCACTGCCAGTGATAAAGCAACCAGGCCCATCGTACCATACAGAGCACAGGTACACTGGAGACTAGATCAGACTAGTCCAACCATACAGAGCACAGATCCATTGGCTGGAGACTAGATCAAACTAGTCCACCGTACAGAGCACAGATACACTGGAGACTCAATATACACTGAGTGACAGAGTGACCAGGTGAAAGCTATGATCCCTTATTGATGTCACTTGTTAAAGCCACTTCAATCAGTGTAGGTGTAGGTGAAGGGGAGGAGACAGGTTAATTACAGGAGGATGTTTAAGCCTTGAGACTATCGAGACATGGATTGCTTGTGTGTGCCATTCGGATAAAAGATTTAAGTGCCTTTGAACGGGGTATCGTAGTAGGTGCCAGGCACAACGGTTTGTGTGTGTCAAGAACTGCAATGCTGCTGGGGTTTTTCCACACAACAGTTTCCTGTGTATCAAGAATGGTCCACCACCCAAAGGACATGCAGCCAACTTGACAACTGTGGGAAGCATTGGAGTTAACAATGGGCCAGTTCCTAATGTTTTGTACACTCAGTGTATGCCTGATGCATAGAGACAAGAGAAAATAGCTGAAAAAATGTTGGCTCACTATTTAAAAATAAGGGCAAGCTATATGATGAAAAATACCAGAGTTTTGGCACAGATACAGCCGACTAGCGCTAGCTGACGCTACCTAGCAAATGTGTAAAAAATATATATGTTATACAAATTGATACTTTGAGTCAAAGTATTGATATAATATTAGTCCAAAATAATAGTGATATGTAACTATCATTTCCCCCCTCCCCATCACTAAGACATACCTGATGAATCCAGACCAGCAGAGGCACACTAGTACTACAGCCCTAAAGAACATGCTCCAGTCACACAGCAGTTCAGTAACACAGTTCATCGCGTAAAAAGTTATCCATTTCAAATCAAAGACAAACGTAAATCATGAGGACTAAATCCATCTAGAATCCTCCCTAGACAGAATGCAACACTATCCCACAGCAGTGTGGTTTATCAGTCCTCTCGTTACCATGGCAACGTGTCATGTCACATTCACAAGAGTGTAAGCCGGCCTGACAGGAAGACACAGTAGACCAGTTTTGAAGACCAAAACTGCGCTGTGCACCTTCACAGTGGATGATGGGGGAAAGGAATCAGTGCTGGATACACCTTGCTGACAAACTATACTTTTTATTTTTATATTCACACGCTTTATTAGCACAGTCCTTATCTTCCTTTAAAACATGAGAATCACTGAAATTTTCAAACCCTGCTCTGCATGAGGAGGAACATTGACTGACATATAACATCAGACCATTAATGTTTCTTGGTGGGCGTTTCCAGTTGTGTTACTTGTCCATTCTGGGATCAGGATACCTGATTGTCTAATCTAGGTGCTACGTGGGCTGGCCTGTAGTCTGTAGTCCAGCGGTTAGCGTCGCTGGCCCTATGGGTTCCAATCCAACTCACTGACCTTGTGCTCCTCCTCTCTCTCCTGTCTTTTCTCTACTATCCTATCTGCTAAATAAAACCACAAAATGAAACAGTAGAGGTGGGGTGATGAGTTTAACTGTGTGGTGTATAACAGTCGAGGTGGGGTGATGAGTTTAACTGTGTGGTGTATAACAGTAGAGGTGGGGTGATGAGTTTAACTGTATGGTGTCTAACAGTAGAGGTGGGGTGATGAGTTTAACTGTGTGGTGTATAACAGTAGAGGTGGGGTGATGAGTTTACCTGTGTGGTGTATAACAGTAGAGGTGGGACGATGAGTTTACCTGTACCTGTTTGCGCTCCCTTTTGGGGTGGATCTGTTGCTGTGGAGGTGGTTGCTGCTGCTGGGGGGGAGGGTTCATGATGACCGGAGCAGCCGGCACTGAGGACGTGTACTGCTGTTGGGCCGGGTAGTATGCCCCTGCTGTGGACAGGACAGAGAGAGAGTTGTCCCACAAACTTTAAATTAGCACGCAAGTAGTCATGAATGTCAGCACTTTTGGAAATCACCAGCAAAACGCCAAAGTTTAGTGTCAAGCATGTGTGTTGTGAGAACAGCTGCAGTACTAACCAGTATGAGAAGCACTTAAAAACATCCTCCGTACTAATTCACCAGCTGCGGCAGATTGTCAGAGTCATTTCACAATTAAAAAGGAAACGTCAGTTTTTCTACTTTATATTCATCATTTCCAGCACCACCCCAACATCAACATATGAGAAAATGTCATGTTTCTTTGTTTTGTAGTTAAAAAGGAAGATAAGCGTTTCCAATGACAACATGGGTGCGCTTCGTGTGATTTTGACCAATTGTGAATAGGCATTGGAAACACTTATCTTTCACTATGTTTTTTACTACAAAACAGAGAAAAGCACTATCTCCACATACAGTGCCGTGAAAAAGTACTTGTCCCCTTTCTAATTTTCTCAACTTTTTTATATTTATGATACTGAATGTTATCATATCTTCAACCAAAACTTAATATTAGATAAAGGGCACGAGAGTGAACAAACAATTACCTTCTTATTTAATTTATTTCATGTACAAAGTTACGCAACACCCAATGCCCCCGAGTGAAAAAGTAATTGCCACCTTACACCCAATAACTGGTGGTGCCACCTTTAGTTGCAATGACTGCAACCAAATGCTTGCTGTAGTTGTTGATTTGTCTCTCACATTGCTGTGGAGGACTTTTGGCCCACTCTTGCATGCAGACCTGCATTAACTCAGCGATATTTGGGAGTTTTCAAGCATGAACTGCTCGTTTCAAGTCCTGCCACAACGTCTCAATAGGGATTAGGTCTGGACTAGGCAATTCCAAAACGTATAATTTGTTGCTTTTTAGCCATTTTCATGTAGGCTTTATTGTTCGTTTTCGATCATTGTCTTGCTGCATGACCCAGGTGCACTTCAGATCACAGACGGAGCGCCTGACATTCTCCTGTAGAATTCTCTGACACAGAAGAATTCATGGTTCCTTCTACTAAAGAAAGTCATCCAGGTCCTGTGGCAGCAAAGCATTCCTAAAATGTCACAGAATTGTGGAATGCAGTGTTTGGTTCTCGCCAGGTATAAATGGGACCCATGTAATCCAAAAAGTTACACTTTTAAAACATCTGTCCATAGAACATTCTTCCAAGAGTCTTCATGATCATTCAGGTGCTTTTAGGCGAACTTGAGTCAACTTTTTGGACGACATGGGTCCCATTGTGCCTGGCGAAAACCAAACGCTGCTTTGAATACAGTGCCTTCGGAAATATTCAGAGCAAAAACCAAGCCATGAGGTCAAAGGAATTATCCGTAGAGCACTGAGACAGGATTGTGTCGAGACACATCTGGGGAAGGCTACCAAAAAAATTCTGCAGCATTGAAGGTCCCCAAGAACAGAGTGGCCTCCATTCTTAAATGGAGAAGTTTGGGACCACCAAGACTCTTCCCAGAGCTGTCCGCCTGGTCAAACTGAGCAATCAGGGGAGAAGGGTCTTTGTCAGGGAGGTGACCAAGAACCCGATGGTCACTCTGACAGAGCTCCAGAGTTCCTCTGTGGAGATGGGAGAACATTCCAGAAGTACAACCATCTCTGTAGCACTCAACCAATCAGGCCTTTATGGTAAAGCGGCCAGCCACTACTCAGTAAAAGGCACGACAGCACGCTTGGAGTTTGCAAAAATGCACCTAAAGACTCTCAGACCATGAGAAACAAGATTCTCTGGTCTGATAAAACCAAGATTGAACTCTTTGGCCTGAAGCGTGACCAAGTGTCACGTCTGGAGGTAACCTGGCACCATCCCTACGGTGAAGCATGGTGGTGGCAGCATCATGCTGTGGGGATGTGTTTTAGCAGCAGAGACTGGGGGACAAGTCAGGATTGAGGGAAAGATGGAATGGAGCAAAGTACAGAGAGATCCTTGATGACAACCTGCTTCAGAGCGCTCAGGACCTCAGACTGGGATGAAGGTTCACCTTCCAACAGGACAACGGCCATAAGCACACAGCCAAGACAACACAGAAGTGGCTTCAGGACAAGACAGGACTGAATGTCCTTGAGTGGCCCAACCAGTGCCCGGACTTGAACCCGAACGAACATCACTGGAGAGATCTGAAAATAGCTGTGCAGCGATGCTCCCCATCCATCCTGACAGAGGTTGAGAGGATCTGCAGAGAAGAATGGGAGAAACTCCCCAAACACAGGTGTTCCAAGTTTTTAGGACACCTGTGTTTTTAATTGTTAAAACATTTCTAAAAAACAGTTTTTGCTTTGTCATTGTGGGTATTGTGTGTAGATGGATGAGGGGGGGGGTGGGGGGGGGGAAACAATGTAATCCATTTTAGATTAAGGCTGTAACATAAAATGTGGAAAAAGTCAAGGGGTCTGAATACTTTCCGAAGGCCCTGTAGATGTTATTTTATATTCTCAAACTAACAGCAGAGCCTATATGATGTCCTTCCATACAGGCATGACATGCTGGAGTGATGCTTCTATGCAAATGTTGTTGATCAGTAGGATAATATACAGTGCCTTCAGAAAGTATTTACACCCTTTAACTTTTTACACATTTTGTGTTACACCCTCAATTTAAAATTGATTACATTTAGATATATTTTACACTGTCCTAAACACAATACCCCATGTTAGTGGAAATTAGCTTTATAAAAAAAAAAAATACAAATTCATAATCCGGCCGTGATTGGGAGTCCCATATGGCGGCGCACAATTGGCCCAGCATCATCCGGTTTTGGCCATCATTGTAAATAAGAATTTGTTATTAACTGACTTGCCTAGTTAAATAAAGGTTTTTATATATATATTTTTTAGTATTCAACCCCTTTGTTATGGCAAACCTAAATATGTTCAGAGGTAAACGTTTGCTTAACAAGTCACATAATAAAGTTGCATGGACTCACTCCCGTTTGCAATAGTGCTTAACATGATTTTTGAATGACTACCTCATCTCTGTACCCCACACAGAGATAATTGTACGGGCCCTCAGTCGAGCAGTAAATTTCAAACACAGATTCAACCACAAAGGAGGACACATATTAGTAGACGGATCAAAAAGCATGTTGATCACACTTTGGATGGTGTATCAATACACCCAGTCACTACAAAGATGCTGGCGTCCTTCCTACCTCAGTAGCAGGAGAGGAAGGAAACCGCTCAGGGATTTCACCAGGAGTTTAATAGCTGTGATAGAAAACTGAGGATGGATCAACATTGTAGTTACTCCACAATACTATCTTAATTGACAAAAAAGTGAAAAGGAATGCCTCTAGAGAAAAAAATATTCCAAAAACATGCATCCTGTTTGCAACAAGGTTAATACTGTAAAAAACGTGGCAAAGAAATTAACTTTTTGTCCTGAACAAAGTGTTATCTTTGGGGCAAATCCAATACAACACATTACTTGACAACCTCTCTCCATATTTTCAAGCATGGCCGCATCATGTTATGGGTATGCTTGTAATCAGGAGTTTTTCAGGATAAAAAGGGAACAGAATGGAAGCAAAGCATAGGCAAAATTCTAGAAAAAAAAAACCTTTTTCAGTCTGCTTTCCACCAGACACTGGGAGATGAATTCACCTTTCAGCGGGACAATAACCTAAAACACAAGGACAAATCTACACTGGAGAAGAAAGACAGTGAATGTTCCCGGGTGGCTGAGTTACACTTCTGACTTAAATATATGGCAAGACCTAAAAATGGTTGTCTTGCAACAATCAACAACCAAATTGACAGAGCTTGAAGAATTTTAGAAAATAATGACCAAATGTTGCACAATCCAGGTGTGGAAAGCTCTTACAAACTTATCCAGAAAGACTCACAGCTGTAATCGCTGCCAAAGGTGCTTCTACAAAGTATTGACGAATACTTATGTAAATGAGATATTTCAGTGTTTTATTTTCAATACATTTCCCAAAATTTCTAAAAACACGTTTTCTCTTTGTCATTATTCTGTGTAGATGGGTGAGAAAAATCTATTTTGAATTCAGGCTGTAACAACAAAATATGGAATAAGTCAAGGGGTATGAATACTTTCTGAAGGCACCGTAAGTCCCAAATGGAAGGAAAACAGATTGTCATCTGTAGCACCATAGACTCCACTGATCAGCCAAAACAATAACTCAATGCATGCACACACTTGAATATGCATTCACCTGCATCTGGAGTAGGCCTATGACACCTTCAGTTAGCCAGTTTATCAAGAGATTTGCCATTCAAATACAATTATTACCATTATGTTATGTAGTTAGATTGGTAAAAACTAAGTCAAATGTGTTGTTTGATTTAAAATGCATACATGTCTGTCTATGGAAAATTGTGTAATCCCAGAAAAATCAGACTAGGCTACTTCAGGAACCAGGGCTAACTGTTTCCTCTGTTATAATGATATTTATATTTACTATGGATCCACATTAGCTGCTGCCTACTCTTCCTGGTGTCCAGCAAAATTAAGGCAGTTTATACATTTTTAAAAACATTACATTCGCAGATTTCACAACACACTGTGTGCCCTCAGGGCCCTACTCTACCACAACCTCATATCTAAAGTACAAAATCCATGTGTAAGTGTGTGTATAGCGCCTGTTATCGTCTGTGTATGCATGTGTCTGTGCCTATGTTTGTGTTGCTTCAGTCCCCATTGTTCCATAAGGTGTTTTGTTACCTGTTTTTTTTTTTATCTGATTTTACTGCTTGCATCAGTTACTTGATGTGGAATAGAGTTCCATGTAGTCATGGCTCTATGTAGTACTGTGCGCCTCCCATAGTCCATTCTGGGCTTGGGGACTATGAAGAGACCTCTTGTGGGGTATGCATGGGTGACCGATGTGTGTGCCAGTAGTTTAGACAGACAGCTCGGTGCATTGAACATGTCAATACCTCTCATAAATAAAAGTAGTGATGAAGTCAATCTCTCCTCCACTTTGAGCCAGGAGAGACTGACATGCATTTTATTAATATTAGCTCTCTGTGCACATCCAAAGGCCAGCCATGCTGCCCTGTTCTGAGCCAATTGCAATTTTCCTGAGTTCCTTTTTGGGGTTTACTCCAAGCAGTTTAGTCACCTCAACTTGCTCAATTTCCACATAATTTATTATTATTCCTTACCACCCACTGAAACTAACTGCAGCTTTTTGTTAAGTGTTGCAGTCATTTCAGTCGCTGTAGTAGCTGACATGTATAGTGTTGAGTCATCCGCACACATAGACACACTGGCTTTACCCAAAGCCAGTGGCATGTCGTTAGTAAAGATTAATTTTTCAATGGGTCTAGCTAGACAGCTGCCCTGGGGAATTCCTGATTCTACCTGGATTATGTTGGAGAGGCTTCCATTAAAGAACACCCTCTGTCTTCTGTTAGACCGGTAACGCTTTATCCTCAATATAGCAGGGGGTGGAAAGAGATACAACTTTTTTCCAGCACCAGACTATGATCGATAATGTCAAAAGCCGCACTAAAGTCTAACAAAACAGTCCACAGACAAATCTTAGGCCCTAGGCATATAGGGTAGATTTGAGAGGAATGTATTGGCATCAAGAATTACAGCTAAAATGCTACCAAGCCTATCAGAGAGCAATGTTTAGCCATCCAATCCCTTCAGATCTACAGTGGGGGGGAACAAGTTTTTGATAACCTGCGAAATTGGCAGTGTTTCCTACTTACAAAGCATGTAGAGGTCTGTAATTTTTATCATAGGTACACTTCAACTGCGAGAGACGGAATCTAAAACAAAAATCCAGAAAAACACATTGTATGATTTTTAAGTCATTAATTTGCATTTTATTGCATGACATAAGTAATTGATACATCAGAAAAGCAGAACTTAATATTTGGTACAGAAACCTTTGTTTGCAATTACAGAGATCATACATTTCCTGTAGTTCTTGACCAGGTTTGCACACACTGCAGCAGGGATTTTGGCCCACTCCTCCATACAGACCTTCTCCAGATCCTTCAGGTTTCGGGGCTGTCGCTGGGCAATACAGACTTTCAGCTCCCTCCAAAGATTTTCTATTGGGTTCAGGTCTGAGATGCTTGAGATGCTTCTTACGGAGCCACTCCTTAGTTGCCCTGGCTGTGTGTTTCGGGTCGTTGTCATGCTGGAAGACCCAGCCACGACCCATCTTCAATGCTCTTACTGAGGGGAGGTTGTTGGCCAAGATCTCGCGATACATGGCCCCATCCATCCTCCCCTCAATATGGTGCAGTCGTCCTGTCCACTTTGCAGAAAAGCATCCCAAAAGAATGATGTTTCCACCTCCATGCTTCAGGTTTGGGATGGTGTTCTTGGGGTTGTACTCATCCTTCTTCTTCCTCCAAACACGGCGATTGGAGTTTAGACCAAAAAAGCTCTATTTTTGTCTCATCAGACCACATGACCTTCTCCCATTCCTCCTCTGGATCATCCAGATGGTCATTGGCAAACTTCAGACGGGCCTGGATATGCGCTGGCTTGAGCAGGGGGACCTTGCGTGCGCTGCAGGATTTTAATCCATGACGGCGTAGTGTGTTACTGATGGTTTTCTTTGAGACTGTGGTCCCAGCTCTCTTCAGGTCATTGACCAGGTCCTGCCGTGTAGTTCTGGGCTGTTCCCTCCTCATGATCATTGATGCCCTACGAGGTGAGATCTTGCATGGAGCCCCAGACCGAGGGTGATTGACCGTCATCTTGAACTAATTCCATTTTCTAATAATTGCGCCAACAGTTGTTGCCTTCTCACCAAGCTGCTTGCCTATTGTCCTGTAGCCCATCCCAGCCTTGTGCAGGTCTACAATTTTATCCCTGATGTCCTTACACAGCTCTCTGGTCTTGGCCATTGTGGAGAGGTTGGAGTCTGTTTGATTGAGTGTGTGGACAGGTGTCTTTTATACAGGTTCAAACAGGTGCAGTTAATACAGGTAATGAGTGACAGGAGGGCTTCTTAAAGAAAAACTAACAGGTATGTGAGAGCCGGAATTCTTACTGGTTGGTAGGTGATCAAATATTTATGTCATGCAATAAAATGCAAATTAATTTCTTAAAAACCATACAAATGTGATTTTCTGGATTTTTGTTTTAGATTCCATCTCTCACAGTTGAAGTGTACCTATGATAAAAATTACACAAAAAAAAAAGACCTCTGCATGCTTTGTAAGTAGGAAAACCTGCAAAATCGGCATTGTATCAAATACTTGTTCTCCCCACTGTATATATTAAGTGCCTAGGGAGTATGGGCTAGGGGTTGTTCCTGGACCAGAAGCAATTAAGTTAGGGCATAGGACCATGACAGCACTCCCTCCTCGAGTTGCCTGCCCACTATCGACCCATGCCCCACCCCAGTCTTTTCCACATTCACACAGAGATCCCAAATTCCAACACTCCATCTTCAGAAATACATGACTACATAATTCATTAGTCTCACCTGGTCTTTCCAGACCTGAACTTCCAAGGCCGTCAGCAACAGTATGAACCAGTCTCCTCCCACTCACACATATCCCCCTCTTCTCTCACAGAACAAAAACTCACGGAAGTGGCCTCTGAATAGCACTCATTTCAGTCTAACTCACATTATTGAGTCTGCATTGTTGACCAGGAAGAGCACTGACTAAATTTAGTCAAAACCCACACCGAGAGGGGAGGGAGAGGGGGAACATGCACAAAGAGAAAGCAAAGGGAACAGGACTTTCTTGGAGAGTTCCCCTCCCAGTAAATAAGAGCTTGAAATATGAGTCATGACGAGAGGGAGGGAATGGGGAGCAGGGGGGGTGGAGAGAGAGTGGGCTTAAAGGAGACGGTGTAACCAGACCGCATCACATAGTTACCCTCAGCCTGCTGGGAGCTCATCCTAGAGGCACAGTTCCCCAATCTCAACGGCATCCTGAGAGTGTGAGAGAGAGGAGAACACAAGGGGGAGAAGAGGGTATCGTCTCTGAAGTCCTCCTCCTCTCCTGTCTACAGCTGTTATCCCCTCAACTGCTTAAGTCTTTTTACTACTCTCCTCCGTCATTTGACCTCTCTCCGTTTCACCCCCCTCTCGCTCCCTCTTGTTCTGTCTCTCCTTCCCTATTTCTCTCTCAACAAGTAGCCCAAGTCTCCCGGGGTCAGCAGTGTGGAGATGCAGAGAAGAGAGCTGTACACCATGAGAGAGCGAGGAGAGAGACACACCTCTTTTTAAAAAAAATTATGGAAGTGATCTGGGCTTCCAGCTAGGTCAGGGCCCAGGACGTAGGTGGGGTGGGGGGTTAGTAAAGCACTCAACTGTGGGCTAAAAATAACCCCCTCCCACCCGTATCTCATCACCACAAAGCCTGAGAGGGTAGGAGGAAACTGTTTTTCACCTGGCCATGAGCCGTGATCATGTTGCCAGTACCACCTAATGGATCGGAGGTATTTGGCAGAATGTGCTGCTTATGCCAGTTTTCCACTGCGGTGCTCAGTTGATTGCTACTCCTGTCACGACTACAGCTCTGCTGTGGAAAAACTTGGCAGACCCAAACCATGCCTTCCACCTCCAGGAGGCTGTATTGACAACACAGAGTAAACCTACTAGTTCACCAACAGAGGGCACAAACAAACACTTATCGTATTCACACTGAAATATGCAAGCAGAAACCAACTGTATTTCCCCCCAATTTTCTCACAAATTAAGTCTGGTTAAATTTAAAAAAGAAAACATGTTGCTGTCTCATCAGGGCTCTAGTGTGTGTGTGTGTTGCTGAAACCAAGTTCTCGTCTCCTTGTCACATGACCAGTGAAGAGGGTTGTGTGTCAGACTGACCTCAGGACATGTGACTTCTGGAATAAAGAGTGACACACAAACCATGACAACCTTACGACGAGTCTGATAAAGATGCAACAACCATACGACATCCTAAAAAATGAACAGACCATGCACACATTTTATAGGGTGATGATCATACCTAAAGCAGAGCGAAGCAAGTCTCAATAGCCCCACTGCAGATTTACAACTTGGGCTGTGGTCTTTACTAGAGGTCGACCGACTATGATTTTTCAACACCGATACCGATGATTGGAGAACCAAAAAAGCCGATAACGATTAATCTGACAATTTTTATTTATTTGTAATAATGACAATTACAAAACTACTGAATATACACTTATTTTAACTTAATATAATACATAAATAAAATCAATTTAGCCTCAAGTAAATAATGAAACATGTTCAATTTGGTTTAAATAATTCAAAAACAAAGTGTTGGAGAAGAAATTAAAAGTGCAATATGTGCTATGTAAGAAAGCTAACGTTTCAGTTCCTTGCTCAGAACATGAGAACATATGAAAGCTGGTGGTTCCTTTTAACATGAGTCTTCAATATTCCCAGGTAAGAAGTTTTAGGTTGTAGTTATTATAGGAATTATAGGACTATTTCCCTCTATACCATTTGTATTTCATTAACCTTTGACTATTGGATGTTCTTATAGGCACTTTAGTATTGCCAGTGTAACAGTATAGCTTCCGTCCCTCTCCTCGCTCCTCCCTGGGCTCGAACCAGCAACACAAGGACAACAGCCACCATCGAAGCAGCATTACCCATGCATAGCAAGGGGAACAACTACTAGAAGGCTCAGAGCGAGTGACGTTTGAAACGCTATTAGTGCGCGCTAACTAGCTAGCCATTTCACTTCGGTTACACCAGCCTCATCTCGGGAGTTGATAGGCTTGAAGTCATAAACAGCGCAATGCTTGACGCACAACGAAGAGCTGCTGGCAAAACGCACGAAAGTGCTGTTTGAATGAATGTTTACACGTCTGCTTCTGCCTACCACCGTTCAGTCAGATACTTGTATGCTCAGTCAGATTATATGCAACGCAGGACACACTAGATCATATCTAGTAATATCATCAACCATGTGTAGTTAACTAGTGATTATGATTGATTGTTTTTTATAAGATAAGTTTAATGCTAGCTAGCAACTTGCCTTGGCTTACTGCATTCGCGTAACAGGCAGTCTCCTTGTGGAGTGCAACGAGAGAGAGGCAGGTCGTTATCGCGTTGGACTAGTGATTTTCTGGATATTTTTTTTCTCATTTTGTCTATATGTTTGTCAACATAAATCCACCGGTCCTATTTATGATATCATTTACAAAAATACATTTAAAAAAAACATTTTTTATTGAAAAATAAGGGTTTATCACAAATTAGTATATTTGAGTTTAACCACAATATCTGTTGTATTATTTGTTGTCTTTTCAGGTGGATTAAACTGAAATTGCAATCAACTTTCTAAGACTTGTTTTAAAAAATAACGATATTTTGGAGATGATTTGGTTTTCAAATAACCGAAAGTGAGCAGTTGTAACCTGAATAAGTCCATGGGTGAGAAATTCTTACTAATTTACTAGAGAACCATTTCGGAATTAAGTATAACTTTTGTATGCCTGATGCCTATATTTACTAAGTATGTCCACATCCCCGTCAGACCATTTTATTTGGTAAACTACATGGTAATTGAAAAGTATAATTTTTTTGTGATCCAATACATAATATTGTAAGTAAAAGTAAAGGATAGACACGGCATAAAATCCTTCAAATGCCTGGTATGGACGCTTATCATAATTTGGTTTTAATCCAAAGAGGTTTTAAAAAGTATCTAGATCCTCTACGAGGCTGTGCAGGGATTCTAATTGTGGTTTTAAAAGAAAACATGAATCATCAGCATACAATGACACCATTGTTATTAAGCCACGGCTTTCTAATCCCTTAATATTATTGTTGGATTCAATTGTAACAGCTAACATTTCGATGGCAATAATAAATAGATATGGCGATAGTGGACAACCTTGTTTTACTCCTCTTGATAGTTTTAAACTGTCTGAGATTTAGCGATTACTTTCTATTTTACACCTAGGGTTACTATACATAACTTTAACCATTTTAATAAGAGATTCTCAAACTGAAATATTCTAGGCATTTATATATAAACTCCATTCGTACTTTATCAAAAGCCTTTTCAAAATCAGCTATGAAAATCAGGCCTGATTTCCCCGATATTTCATAGTATTGTTTCCAGTACATGTCTTATATTATCTCCAATGTATCGTCCATGTAAAAAACCTGTCTGATTAGGTTGAATAATATCTGACAATACCTTTTTCATTCTATGCGCCAAGCATTTAGCTAGAATCTTTGCATCACAACATTGAAGTGTAAGAGGCATCCATTTTTTCCAATGGACTGGATCTTTATATACACACACACCACTTGGATCCTGTTCCAGTAATAATGAAATCAGACCTTGTTGCGTGTCCGATAATCTACAGTTAAGATAGGAGTGGTAATAATGCTAATAATGGTCCTCGGAGTGTATCAAATAAAGTTTGGTATACTTCCACTGGTATGCCATCCAGCCCATGAGTTTTCCCAGCCTTAAAGACTTTAATTGCATCAAGTAGTTCCTCCTCTGTAATTTGGCCTTCACATGAGTCTTTCTGTACAGATGTTAATTTTACATTATTAACAGGAAAAAAATCCATACAATTAGCTTTGGTTAGTGGTGAGGGAGGAGATTGAAACGAAAACATATTCTTAAAGTATTTTACTTCCTCTTTCAAAATATTGTTTGGTGAATCATCCTATATACTAGGACCTATATACTGCCATCCAGGACCTATATACTAGGCGGTGTCAGATGAAGGCCTAAAAATTGTCAAAGACTCCAGCCACCCTAGTTAGAGACTGTTCTCTCTGCTACCGGACGGCAAGCGGTACCGGAGAACCAAGTCTAGGTTCAAAAGGCTTCTTAACCTTTTTGGGATAGGGGGCAGCATTTTCACTTATGGATGAATAGCGTGCCCAGAGTGAACTGCCTCCTACTCTGTCCCAGATGCTAATATATGCATAGTATTTGTAGTATTGGATAGAAAACACTCTGACGATTCTAAAACTGTTTGAATGATGTCTGTGAGTATAACAGAACTCATATGGCAGGCGAAAACCTGAGAAAAATGCAACCAGGAAGTTTGTAGTTTTTCAAAGCTTGGCCTACCGAGTACACATTGAGATATGGATGAGGTTGCACTTCGTGGGCTTCCACTAGATGTCAACTGTCTTTTGAAACTTGAATGAGGAATCTACTATAAAGGAGGGGCTCATAAGAGCTCTTTGAGTCAGTGGTCTGGCAGAGAGCCTTGGTCTCATGACGCGAGCTCCCGACAGAGTTACCTCTCGTTCCAGTGCCTTTCTGAAGACAAAGGAATTCTCCGGTTTTATATTAAAAACATCCTAACGATTGATTCCATACATCGTTTGACATGTTTCTAAAGGACTGTAACGGAACTTTTGAGTTTTTGTCTGGATGAAATGCTTGCGCCTCATGAAGATGGATTACTGGGCTGAACACACTAACAACAAGTGGCTATTTGAACATAAATGATGGAACTTTATGGAACAAATCAGTCATTTATTGTCGAAACTGGGATTCCTGGGAGTGCCTTCTGATGAAGATCAAAGGTAAGTGAATATTTATGCTGTTGTTTCTAACTTTGTTGATTCCAAAATGGCGGCTATTCCTCTGGCTGTTTTGGGTTCTGAGCACCGTTCTCAGATTATGCTTTATCCGTAAAGAATCAAAACATTACTACACATAAGGCACCAATGTAAACAGATTTTTGGATATAAATATGCACATTACCGAACAAAACATACACATGTATTGTGTAACATGATGTCCTATGAGTGTCATCTGATGTAGATCATCAAAGGTTAGTGATTCATTTTATCTATATTTCTGCTTTTTGTGATTCCTATCTTTGGCTGGAAAAATGGCTGTGATCTAACATAATCATATGTTGTGCTTTAGCTGTAAAGCATTTTTGAAATCGGACATGGTGGGTAGATAAACAATATGTTTATCTTTCATTTGCTGTATTCGACTTGTTAATGTGTGAAAGTTACATATTTCAAAAAAATACATAGAACTACCCATCCCGGATCCGGGAGAATTGTCATCAACTACACTAATTAGCATAGAGCAACGGTCAAAAAATATTACTAGAAAATATTCATATTCATGAAATCACAAGTGAAATATAGTGAAACACAGCTAAGCCTTTTGTTAATAACCCTGTCATCTCAGATTTTGAAATTATGCTTTACAGCCAAAGTAAGACAAGCGTTTGTGTAAGTTTATCGATAGCCTAGCATAGCATTATGTCCAGCTAGCAGCAGGAAGCTTGGTCACGAAAATCAGAAAAGCAATCAAATGAAATCGTTTACCTTTGATGAGCTTCGGATGTTTTCACTCACGAGACTCCCAGTTAGACAGCAAATGTTAATTTTGTCCCATGAAGATTATTTTTATAGCCGAAATACCTCATTTTCTTGTTAACGTTTTGTTGAGAAATCCATCGGAAATTATGGTCATGACAACGCCGAAAAGAACTCCAAATTAGATCCATAATATCGACAGAAACATAGCAAACGTTTTTTTATAATCGATCCTCAAGGTGTTTTTCAAATATCTGTTCGATAATATATCAACCAGGACAATTGGCTTTTCAGTAGGAGCAAGAGGAACAATGGCCACCTTTGTCTATTACGCACAAATCACTCTGAGAGCCACCACCTGACCACTGACGCAATGTTGTCGTTCACGCTCATTTTTCTAAATAAAAGCCTGAAACTATGTCTAGTGGCTGTAGACACATTAGGGAAGCCATAGAAAAAGGAATCTGGTTGATATCCCTTTCAATGGGCAATAGGGATGCATAGGAACACAGGGGTTTCAAAATATGAGTCACTTCCTGATTGGATTTTTCTCGGGCTTTCACCTGAATTATCAGTTCTATTATACACAGACAATATTTTTACAGTTTTGGAAACGTTAGAGTGTTTTCTATCCTAAGCTGTCAATTATATGCATATTCTAGCATCTGGTCCTGAGAAATAGCCCGTTTACTTTGAAACTAGTGTCCCCTGGTTTCAAGAGGTTAATGTGCGAAAGTTACATATTTCTAAAAAATATTTTTTAATTTCGCACGCTGCCTTTTAGAATGTTGTTGAGGTGTACCGCTAGCGGAACCCCTGCGCTAGAAAGGTTAACCTCTCTAGGGTAGGGGGCAGCATTAGGAATTTTGGATGAAAAGCATGCCCAAATTTAACAGCCTGCTACTCGGGCCCAGAAGATATATGCATATAACTTGTAGATTTGTATAGAAAACACTCAAGTTTCCAAAACTGTTAAAATAGTGTCCGAGTATAACGGAACTGATTTAGCAGGTGAAAACCTGAGAAAAATCCATTCAGGAAGTAGTTTTTTTGTGGTTTTGTAGTTTTCTATTCAATGCCATTACAGTATACATTGACTTAGAACTCCATTTGCAGTTTCTATTCCTTCCACTAGATGTCAACAGTCTTTAGAAATCGTTTCAAGCTTGTATTCTCATAAATGAGGGAATAAGACCAGTCTGAACGAGAGGATCCTAACATGATGCAGAGTTTTTTCAGGCGCATGTGCATTTCTTGTTTACCTTTTATATTGACGACGTTATTGTCCAGTTGAAATTTTATAGATCATTTAAGCTAAAAATCAACCTGAGAGTTGAATATAAACATCGTTTGACATGTTTCTATGAACTTTACGGCTACAATTTGGATTGTTTTGTCTGATTGTTTTGACTGAGTTTGAACCTGTGGATTAGAAAACAGAGCTAACGAAAAAGGAGGTTTTTGGATATAAAGAGACTTCATCGAACAAAAGGAACATTTATTGAGTAAATGAATGTCTTCTGATTAACACCATATGAAGATCAAAGGTAAGGGATTAATTTTATCTCTATTTCTGAGTTTTGTAACGCTTCTGCTTGGCTGGTTGCTGTTTGTAATAATCAGTCAACTGGGCTATGTTCTGGGCCAGGTATGTTCTGGGCTAGGTATGCTTTCGCCGAAAATCCCTTCCAGAGAGACATCAGTGATTGTAACGTTCTTTGTTGCCGTTAATCTTTAAACCTATGTAAAATATGTTTTGTCTTCCGAATTTTACAATGAGCATTTCTGTAATTGAATTTGGCGCCCTGCAATCTCACTGGATGTTGGCCAGAAGGGACGCTAGCGTCCCACGTACCCTAGAGAGGTTAACAGCTTCTACCTTCAAGCCGTAAGACTGCTGAACAATTAATCAAATGGCCACCTGGAAGATTTAAATTGCACACCCACCCGTTTCCACACTGCTGTTTATTATCTATGCAGTCACTTTACCCCTACCTACAGTTGAAGTCGGAAGTTTACATACATATTTAATCTCAGTTTTTCACAATTCCTGACATTTAATCCAAGTAAAGATTCCGTCTTAGGTCAGTTAGGATCACCACTTTATTTTAAGAATGTGACATGTCAGAATAATAGCAGAGAGAATGATTTATTTCAGCTTTTATTTCTTACATCACATTCCCAGTGGGTCAGATGTTTACATACACTCAATTAGTATTTGGTAGCATTGCCTTAAAATTGTTTAACTTGGGTTAAACATTTCAGGTATCTTTCCACAAGCTTCCCACAATAAATTGGGTTAATTTTGGCCCATTGCTCCTGACAGAGCTGGTGTAACTGAGTTAGGTTTGTAGGCCTCCTTGCTCGCACACGCCTTTTCAGTTCTACAGGATTGAGGTCAAGGCTATGTGAGTGATGGCCACTCCAATACCTTGACTTTGTTGTCATTAAGCCATTTTGCCACAACTTTGGAAGTATGCTTGGGGTCATTGTCCATTTGCAAACCCATTTGTGACCAAGCTTTAACTTCCTGGCTGATGTCTTGAGATGTTGCTTCAATATATCCACATCATTTTCCTCCTCACGATGCCATGTATTTTGTTGAAGTGCATCAGTCACTCCTGCAGCAAAGCACCCCCACAACATGATGCTGCCACCCCCGTGTTTCACGGTTCGGATGGGGTTCTTTGGCTTGCAATCCTCCCCCCTTTTCCCTCCAAACATAATGATGGTCATTATGGCCAAACAGTTCTATTTTTGTGGCTTCTTCCTTCCGGCACCGACAGATATGGCCGCTTCGCGTTCCTAGGAAACTATGCAGTATTGTGTTATTTCTTACATTGTTACCCCAGGAAATATTAGGTTTTATTACATACAGTCGGGAGGAACTATTGGATATGAGAGCAACGTCAACTCACCAACATTACGACCAGGAATACGACTTTCCCGAAGCGGATCCTCTGTTTGGTCCACCACCCAGAACAATGGATCGGATCCCAGCCAGCGACCCAAAACAACGGCACTGCAGAGGGGCAGACGGAGCGGTCTTCTGGTCAGGCTCCGTAGATGGGCACATCGCGCACTGCTCCCGAGCATACTACTCGCCAATGTCCAGTCTCTTGACAATTGGGTAGACGGAATTCGAGCGAGGGTTGCCTTCCAGAGAGACATCAGTGATTGTAACGGTCTTTGTTTCACGGAAACATGGCTCGCTCGGGATACGTCAGAGTCGGTACAGCCACCTGGTTTCTTCACGCATCACGCAAACAGAAACAAACATCTCTCTGGTATCAAGGGTGGGGGTGTATGCCTTATGATTAATGAGACGTGGTGTGATCATAACATACAGGAACTCAAGTCCTTTTGTTCACCTGACCTAGAATAGAACCCTGGATTATTGTTATTCTAACTTCTGCGACGCATATAAATCCCTCCCCCGCCCTTCTTTCGGCAAACCACGACTCAATTTAGTTGCTCCCCGCCTATAGACAGAAACTAAAACAGGAAGCGCCCGTGCTCAGGTCTGTTCAACGCTGGTCCGAACAATCGGATTCCATGCTTCAAGATTGCTTCGATCACGTAGACTGGGATACAGTGCCTTGCGAAAGTATTCGGCCCCATTGAACTTTGGGACCTTTTGCCACATTTCAGGCTTCAAACATAAAGATATAAAACTGTATTTTTTTGTGATGAATCAACAACAAGTGGGACACATTCATGAACTGGAACGACATTTATTGGATATTTCAAACTTTTTTAACAAATCAAAAACTGAAAAATTGGGCGTGCAAAATTATTCAGCCCCTTTACTTTCAGGGCAGCAAACTCTCTCCAGAAGTTCAGTGAGGATCTCTGAATGATCCAATGTTGACCTAAATGACTAATGATGATAAATACAATCCACCTGTGTGTAATCAAGTCTCCGTATAAATGCACCTGCACTGTGATAGTCTCAGAGGTCCGTTAAAAGCGCAGAGAGCATCATGAAGAACAAGGAACACACCAGGCAGGTCCGAGATACTGTTGTGAAGAAGTTTAAAGCCGGATTTGGATACAAAAATATTTCCCAAGCTTTAAACATCCCAAGGAGCACTGTGCAAGCGATAATATTGAAATGGAAGGAGTATCAGACCACTGCAAATCTACCAAGACCTGGCCGTCCCTCTAAACTTTCAGCTCATACAAGGAGAAGACTGATCAGAGATGCAGCCAAGAGGCCCATGATCACTCTGGATGAACTGCAGAGATCTACAGCTGAGGTGGGAGACTCTGTCCATAGGACAACAATCAGTCGTATATTGCACAAATCTGGCCTTTATGGAAGAGTGGCAAGAAGAAAGCCATTTCTTAAAGATATCCATAAAAAGTGTTGTTTAAAGGTTGCCACAAGCCACCTGGGAGACACACCAAACATGTGGAAGAAGGTGCTCTGGTCAGATGAAACCAAAATTGAACTTTTTGGCAACAATGCAAAACGTTATGTTTGGCGTAAAAGCAACACAGCTGAACACACCATCCCCACTGTCAAACATGGTGGTGGCAGCATCATGGTTTGGGCCTGCTTTTCTTCAGCAGGGACAGGGAAGATGGTTAAAATTGATGGGAAGATGGATGGAGCCAAATACAGGACCATTCTGGAAGAAAACCTGATGGAGTCTGCAAAAGACCTGAGACTGGGACGGAGATTTGTCTTCCAACAAGACAATGATCCAAAACATAAAGCAAAATCTACAATGGAATGGTTCAAAAATAAACATATCCAGGTGTTAGAATGGCCAAGTCAAAGTCCAGACCTGAATCCAATCGAGAATCTGTGGAAAGAACTGAAAACTGCTGTTCACAAATGCTCTCCATCCAACATCACTGAGCTCGAGCTGTTTTGCAAGGAGGAATGGGAAAATATTTCAGTCTCTCGATGTGCAAAACTGATAGAGACATACCCCAAGCGACTTACAGCTGTAATCGCAGCAAAAGGTGGCGCTACAAAGTATTAACTTAAGGGGGCTGAATAATTTTGCACGCCCAATTTTTCAGTTTTTGATTTGTTAAAAACGTTTGAAATACCCAATAAATGTCGTTCCACTTCATGAATGTGTCCCACTTGTTGTTGATTCATCACAAAAAAATACAGTTTTATATCTTTATGTTTGAAGCCTGAAATGTGGCAAAGTTCAAGGGGGCCGAATACTTTCGCAAGGCACTGTATGTTCCGCATAGTGTCGGACAATAACATTGATGAATACGCCTATTCGGTGAGCACGTTTATTAGCAAGTGCATTGGTGATGTTGTACCCACAGCGCCTATTAAAACATTCCCCAACCAGAAACCGTGGATTGATGGCAGCAAGCGCACAAAACTGAAAGTGCGAACCACTGCTTTTAAATCAGGGCAAGGTGACTGGAAACATGACCGAATACAAACAGTGTAGCTATTCCCTCCGCAAGGCAATCGAACAAGCTAAGCGTCAGTATAGAGACAAAGTAGAGTCTCAATTCAACGGCTCAGACACGAGAGGTATGTGGCAGAGTCTACAGTCAATCATGGACTACAAAAGGAAAACCAGCCCTGTCGCTGACTACAATGTCTTGCTCCCAGGCAAACAAAACTTACTTGCTCACGTTGAGGACAACACAGTGCCACTGACATGGTCCGCTACCAAAACCTACGGGCTCTCCTTCACTGCAGCCAACATGAGTAAAACGTTTAAACGTTTTAACCCTCGCAGGGCTGCAGGCCCAGACGGCCTGCAGATCAGCTGGTGTTTACAGACATATTCAATCAACCCTTATCCCAGTCTGCTGTCCCCACATGCTTCAAGAGGACTACCAATGTTCCTGTTCCCAAGAAAGCGAAGGTAACTGAGCTAAATGACTATCGCCCCATAGCACTCACTTCCGTCATCATGAAGTGCTTTGAGAGACGAGTCAAAGACCATATCACCTCCACCCTACCTGACACCCTAGACCCACTCCAATTTGCTTACCGCCCCAATAGGTCCACGGACGACGCAATCACACTGCCCTAACCCATTTGGACAAGAGGAATACCTATGTAAGAATGCTGTTCATCGACTACAGCTCAACATTTAACACCATAGTACCCTCCAAACTCATAATTAAGCTTGAGACCCTGGGTCTCGACCCCACCCTGTGCAACCGGGTCCTGGACTTCCTGACAGGCCACCCCAGGTGGTGAGGGTAGGTAACAACATCTCCACCCCGCTGATCCTCAACACTGGCGCCCCACAAGGGTGTGTTCTCAGCCCTCTCCTGTACTCCCTGTTCACCCATGACCGTGTGGCCATGCACGCCTCCAACTCAATCATCAAGTTAGCGGACGACACTACAGTGGTAGGCTTGATTACCAACAACGACGAGACGGTCTACAGGGAGGTGGTGAGGGCCCTCTGAGTGTGGTGTCAGGAAAATAACCTCACACTCAATGTCAACAAAACAAAGGATATGATCGTAGACTTCAAAAACAGCAGAGGGAGCAGCCACCTATCCACATCGACGGGACAGTAGTGGACAAGGTGGAAAGTTTGAAGTTCCTCGGCGTAAACATCACGGACAAACTGAATTGGTCCACCCACACAGACAGCGTGGTGAAGAAGGCGCAGCAGCACCTCTTTAACCTCAGGAGGCTGAAGAAATTCAGCTTGTCACCGAAAGCACTTACAAACTTCTACAGATGCACAATCACAGCCTGGTACGGCAACTGCTCCGCCCACAACCGTAAGGCTCTCCAGAGGGTAGTGAGGTCTGCACAATGAATCACCGGGGGCAAACTACCTGCCCTCCAGGACACCTTCACCACCCGATGTCACAGGAAGGCCAAAAAGATCATCAAGGACAACAACCACCGAGCCACTGCCTGTTCATCCCGCTATCATCCAGAAGGCGAGGTCAGTACAGGTGCATCAAAGCGGGGACCAAGAGACTGAAAAACAGCTTCTATCTCAAGGCCATCAGAATGTTAAACAGCCACCACTAACATTGAGTGGCTGCTGCCAACATACACCAACTTTAATAATGAAAACTTTGATGCAATAAATGTATCACTACACACTTTAAACAATGCCACTTTATATAATGTTTACATACCCTACATTACCCATCTCATATGTATATACTGTACTCTATACCATCTACTGCATCTTGCCTATGCCATTCGGCCATTGCTCATTCATATATTTTTATGTACAAATTCTTATTCATTCCTTTACACTTGTGTGTATTAAGGTAGTTGTTGTGAAATTGTTAGATATTACTGCATGGTCGGAACACGAAGCACAAGCATTTCGATACACTCGCAGTAACATCTGCTAACCATGTGTATGTGACAAATAAAATTTGATTTGCTGAACGGTCTTTCAGGTTGTCGATATAGGACTCGTTTTACTGTGGATATAGATACCTTTGTACCTGTTTCCTCCAGCATCTTCACAAGGTCCTTTGCTCTTGTTCTGGGATTGATTTGCACTTTTCGCACCAAAGTACGTTCATCTCTAAGAGACAGAAAGCGTCTCCTTCCTGAGCGGTATGATGGCTGCGTGGTCCCATGGTGTTTATAGTTGCGTACTATGGTTTGTACAGATGTTTATTTAGTAAATATTTTGTACAGTTTGTTCATTTAGTAAATATTTTCCTAACAATTTCTTGAACTGCACTGTTGGTTAAGGGCTTGTAAGTAAGCATTTCACGGTAAGGTGAATTCTGTTGTACTCTGCGCATGTGACATAAAATTTGTTTTGATAAACTGGGCATGTCAAATCTAGTGTGATGGCTTGAGGGGATGAAATGAAGAGGCATTTCTGGAACGATCACTACCGCACTACATAGGCCCCTTTCAATGTCAATCCCTCACCAGCTAACATGTACTCAATCTGCTTCCATCTTCCCCTCTAGTTCCCACTCCCTCAGGTGTGAAAATCTCAAAAGGATTGTGTAGGTGAAAACAGTCAAGTGGAAGTCCCACTTTGCCTACTGAAGAGCTAGGCCGGAGGAGCCATCACCATACTGCTTACACATATCCAGTCCCTTCAGGTAGTTTAAAACAGCGAATGGGAGAATGAGCATAATGGAAGCAAGACAAATCTGTGAGGGACTGGGGGGGGTGATATTTGAATTTCACACACCTCCAGAGCACCAGCTTCAAGACTAGTATTTGCTGCCAAAACTAGAAGAAGCACCAGTGAGCTGAACCTGAGGTCACACTGACTTCCCTTCCTACTGGAGCAGACTCAAATACATTCCTGCCCTGGTCTCAAAACTCACACACATACAGGCAGAGGCTCTGTGCACGTTAGTCTTTCCATGGTTGCAGAGGCCCAAACAAAAAGGGAGTCAATGTCAGTGGGAGACTGGTGCATGTGTTAGCCAGGTGCGAGTACAGTATGAGAGAACATGAGTCAGTACCTTTGTAGGCATTGAGCGAGCACGTGACTAACATAAGCACAGAAGCGAAGTCTATTAGACTGGCAGCACGAGGGAAAATTTTCAGAAAATGTGCTCACTCCTCTAAATGTTTTAGCTCAGAAGGAAGAAAGATTTCTAGTCTCCAGTCGAAAAACAGCTCTTCATTGACATCTGACCAGATCTATACAAAGTACACACACACACACACAGAAATATTGATATGCAGAAATATATCCACACACACACAAGCAACCACACATCAACTCCCCCCTCTCTTGCGTACCATGTTGGAGTAATGCATGTCAAGACTTAACATTTCTAAAGTAGACTCCATATACGGACTGCTCTGCCCATGGCTGGTCACTGTTCAACTGTGCAGACAGACTAAGCCACTACATAGCACACAGACTTGTTTTCAGGACAACCAGTGAGCTTTCTATAGCCCCTGTACTGGCAAACACATACCACTAGAGGGCACTCATACTCTGCATCACCAGCCCAGAGGCCTTCGTTACCCGACAAAATGAACAGGGAAGTTAAGAAATTTAGAACAGACAACAGTGTTGGGAATTACTTATTGGTGCCGAAATAAGTAACAGGTTTGGAATTTGACCTGTGTGTCAGGGTTGAATTCACTTTGAATTTAGTCAATTGAAATTCTGTTGAAAATACATTTAAATTAAACTCAGGAATTGACATCCCTGTTTTCAGTGTGTCCAGGAGAGAGCAGTGTTAAACTGAGGCCTGTGGTTTTGGGTAAAGGTGGTTATCGGCAGGCGAGGCCCAAACAGAGCCTCTTACCATATGTACCATATTCAGCTGGGCTGGTGCCTGGGTAGAAGCCTGGAGTGCCCGGTGGGACCGGGTACTGCTGAGGGGTGGCCACGTACGTTGACCGGTACTGAGGGAGAGAGACATGACAGAATGGTTTAGATATTATCTAAAAAGGTACATTGTAGAATGCTAAAATTCAACTACAAAACAATGAGTAGGATGGAAAAGGTGCTAAGACAGCCTGCCAACTAGTATTTGATCTAACTCATTCAACACACACACCTATACTTTTCTTTGTCCCACACACAAGGCAGGAAAACCTCTCTTAAGGTTTAACTTGCACCCCTCTACCTCCCTCTAACACACATTAAAAGCCATCCGTCTCTCTCTGTGGTGCTTTTAAGCACTGCACAATCAGGAAGGGACTGGAGGGTCAGCTGATCGCCTGGGCAAGGGGAGAGGGGCATTTTTCCCAGCACTGGCTCCATAGAGTGGAGGCCAGACTCAGCAGAATCTGTCCCTGAGCCAGGGGGTCACCAGACCACTCCATGTGGGGCCTCCCTCACAGACGGGGAGGTGGACTGCCTTGCTAGTTGCTACCAGACCTGGTTTCAAAAAGCATTTCCTTTCTTTCCAAATACCATAGCTGCGTTTGATTGAGCTTGCCTGGTACAAAGGAACAGTCCCAAAAGGTATAGTGAATGTCTGAGTAAAGAGAATGACAGTGGCCTAGTATAGATGGAGCACCCTAGTGGAAGGGGCGGGGTGAAGTTACCTGTCCGGGTATGAAGTAGGCGGGGCCCTGTTGGTTGGGGAAGGGGATCTGCTGTGAGGGGATCATCATCATCTGTTGGCCCGGCTGGTAGACGTGTGTGGGCGCCACAGGCCTTGGCGTGCTGCTGGGGGGCACCCGGGGGGCATTGCTGGGCAGACTGGGCCGGCTATAGTACGGCTGGAGAGAGGAAGGAGGAGGAGAGAGGAGAAAGTTATGGAAAAGTCCTCTTTAATAAAGAACATTCAACAATTCAAATGTTAAGAGGACTATTATGTTTCCCCTTGCCATTCCTTATGGCAGTTAATGCTACAACAATTGTAACAGTCTGTTCTGACACTAACAGCATATTCATAAAGGCAGAATCCAAACTGCTAAAAACCGAATAAGACTAGAATGTTCTGTGTTGCTTCATTTACATTCTGATGCTTCTCTTTAGGCAAAACTAAAGCCAAAAAATGGCAGGACCACAGGCACGAACACTGCCAACTACAGACAGACCGACTCCTCTGGAAAAATTAAGAGGAGAAGTGTTACCTGCAGTGACCTGAATCCTCCCTTCAGCAGCACATCCCACAGACACCACGTGAATGCACACGGACGCAAGAGAGAAGGGGGGAGAGAATGAGAGAGGGGGGGAGAGAATGAGAGAGTGGGGGAGAGAATGAGAGAGGGGGGAGAGAATGAGAGAGGGGGGAGAGAGAATGAGAGAGGGGGGAGAGAGAATGAGAGAGGGGGGAGAGAGAATGAGAGAGGGGGGAGAGAGAATGAGAGAGGGGGGAGAGAGAATGAGAGAGGGGGAGAGAGAATGAGAGGGGGGGAGAGGGAATGAGAGAGGAGAGAGAAAGAGGGGGAGAGGGAATGAGAGAGGGGGAGAGGGAATGAGAGAGGGGGAGAGGGAATGAGAGAGGGGGAGAGGGAATGAGAGTGGGGAGAGGGAATGAGAGTGGGGAGAGGGAATGAGAGTGGGGAGAGGGAATGAGAGTGGGGAGAGAGAAAGAGGGGGAGAGAGAATGAGAGCAGCAGTCAGTTGATAGAAAGCAGAGAACCTATCCCCACAGTAGTGAATTAACAAGCAGAATGCATCCCTAGTCCTTTAAAAATGCAGGTGTGTGAGCAACTGTGTCCATGCGCAAAGCTAACATAGAACACTGAGTCGGTGTGTGTGTGTGTGTGTCAGGGTTTCCTTTAGGAAAATGTGGCGCCGGACATTTGGCTTTTTTACATTTTATTTACCAGACCAATCTGCATTGGGTGCATAACCTGATTAGGGCATCCACCCACTATGCTCAGAATGACAAAAATCACATTTAGTATATGGTAATTCATATTAACAGAACATGCAAGTGGAGAATGCAACAATGTACAGTCCTTCTTACTGAATTCTGATGTGCACTTTAAACATGTTAGAATAACTGTCTTTTCCTATTTAACTTTTCCTCAGCCAGCAAGAAGAGTAACAAACAGCAAAATCACTAGTCTGTCAATCAAGAGTAGAAAGGTTTGCTACTTATTTTATTGGTCAGCTTGTTGAGAAATAAATAGCCTATTCCAAACAGACTCATACAACCAGTAGGCTATATAAAAAGGCTACATAAAAAAAATAAAAACAGAAAGCAATGAGTCTGAGGCAACAGATCAGAACGTTTAGCTTAAAATGCTGATAAAATATTATTTCTTCACATTATAAGCGCAGCAATGCGCACAATGCAGCCGGGAATGAAGCAGAAACGATAGTTGTCAAAAGGACACAGCATATACGAGCACTTTCATGTGACAAAAACAAACATGTCAAAAAGAGAGGAGAGCTAATAGGCTACTTTGAAGCAAGGTAAGAAATGCCTCAATGTACTGAACTAAAATATAAACGCAATATGTAAAGTGTGGTCCCATGTTTCATGAGCTGAAATAAAAAGATCCCACAAATGTTGTGAAGAAATGTGTTTACATCCCTGTTCGTGAGCATTTCTCCTTTACCAAAACAATCCATCCACCTGACAGGTGAGGAATATCAAGAAGCTGATGAAACAGCATGATCATTACACAGGTACATCTTGTGCGGGGGACAATACAAGGCCACTAACATGTGCAGTTGTCACACAACAAGCTGATGAAACTGTGGGTTTGAGCAAACCGAAGAATTTCTGCACAAACTGTCAGAAACCATCTCAGGGAAGCTCATCTGTGTGCTTGTTGTCCTCACCAGGGTCTTGACCTGACTGCAGTTCGGCGTCGTAACCGACTTCAGTGGGCAAATGCTCACCTTCGATGGCCACTTGCGGGCAGATGCAGGCAGCGTGTATGGCGTCGGGTGGGCAAGCGGTTTGCTGATGTCAATGTTGTGAACATGGTGGCGGTGGGGTTAAGGTATGGGCAGGCATAAGTGACGGACAACTTACACAATTACATTTTATTGATGGCAATTTTAAATGCACAGAGATACCGTGTCGAGATCCATACCAGATAGTGACTGGCTTTCTGATCCCCATCCATACTTTTATCTATTGTTTAAATGTTAAGGTATCTGTGACCAAACTCATAGATTAGGGCCTAACTGATTTCCTTATATGAACTCTAACTCAATTAAATCTTTGAAATTGTTTCATGTTATATTTTTGTTCAGTGTATGTATTAAAACGTTTAGGTTTCAAACAATTAAGTATGTCTTCAAAAAGCAAGTTGCCTCCAGCTCATTGCAAAGTGGTGTGTGACGCGCTGATGAAGTCTGCCTTATGTTGCAGTTTGATGCCGCCTTCAAAACAACTTGGAACGCGGAAATCTCTGACTTCAGTGTGTTCAAGACAACTGGGGGGGAAAAAAATGGCTGACGTCATGATTTGGCCTTGTATTTTTCCAGAATTGCCAGTTGTCTTGAAAGCACCACAAGATGCAGCAGCTCTTGTGCTGCTCGACAGATGATTTTCTACTCAAAAGGCTCTGTATCTGTATGCGTGTAATAAATAAGATACATAATGAATATAATGTACACACAGGCCAATTTAATTCCACTAAATTTTGCAAATTAGCCTACAAACCGATAAGCAAGCCCAGTCAAACGTATTTCCATCAATGAATAGCCTAAAAAGCATTATTTCGCACTTATTTTTTTTCTCCCCCTGGACAATTGTCTGGTGCCAATTTAATATATCTGCTTATTTATTTATACAATTAATATGTAAATCGGACAAAAGCCAATAATTACCCGCTAAGGGAAATCCTGGTGTGTGAACATGACAAGTTCCCAATGAATGAGGGATCCCAGAATACTTTTGGAATAGGATTCTACAGCAGATTCAATCTCTTAGCCTACCAAAATAAACATGTGTAGGTTTTACAACATTCAGTGCTCAAAAACAGTTTAGAAAGACAGGAAATGCAAGTATAGAGAGAACTCTACACTGCCCCCTATTTCAACCCAGCCCACCCAAGTCCCTGGTTAGGCTGTTAGTACCTGTTGGTGTAAAGCACGGGGCCCGGGGGCAAACTAGAAAAGGAGAGCAAGACAGGTCACAGGTCAGAGGTTAACCCTACATAGGACACCAGCTGGAGAGCAGCAGATTACAACCCTCCTCCATAGACGCACACAAACACACACAGTACAACCCTCCTCCATAGACACACACAAACACACACAGTACAACCCTCCTCCATAGACACACACAAACACACACAGTACAACCCTCCTCCATAGACACACACAAACACACAGAGTGAGAGATAGGCAGGCATGGAGCAGGGCTCAACAAGAGGATTCAGAACACTATACAGGTCTCATCTGAGAGAATGATTTTGCCTTCTAGCAGTGGAACGTACACTCACTGAACACTAAACAGTAAGAGATGGTATCAATAGGAAAGATTGAGAGTTTACACGTAGCACGATTATGGCTGTCATGACATTTCGTCAGCCTGTGATTGTTGACCGTTAATTAACAAACACATTTAGTATCTCCTGGCTTCCAAAGCCACTGACGCAGACCTTTGGAATATGCACATTTTTAAAAAGTCTAATAAATCCATGTAATATAGCCCTCACCTTCAAAATACATCCCATATTTATTTAAGACAGGTCTAAAGAAACATGATGAAGAAAATGTGTCCATTTCAGAAGAACAGAATAGAATACTCTGACATGTCCTTATATTTAGCCCTGATCTGGCTATGCCATATGGCTGTGGGCTACACTAGTTCATTTAGCAGACAAGATTTGCTTAGCATTCCGTGGCATTATTATATAGTATGAAGAACACAATTGAACAAAGCTGAATAAAATAAAGGCTTTTTCTCCAAATGATTTGAGGTAGTTCGCACACTATTCTGTGAGTGTTTAACGAAGAAATAGGTACTCCTATATGCTTCATTTAGAGTTATTTATGTACCTTTAGTTCTACAAACGTTGGGCTATATGTTTAGATTATTAATACATTGGCTGCATGATGCGACTAATGATGATTTGAAAAAAGGTCACGTGAAAAGGCATGAGCTCTGCTTTGTTTTTTTGTGCAGGCTGTACATACTTCATCAGTCTCTCATTCACAATTTGACAAGCAATTGATAATATCTCGAATTTCTCGGCGGCATGGCCTTCGTGTGGCTGTAATGCTCTCTACAAAAATCTATGCCTTTTGCGGCCAGTGGCCATTGTGCCCTTGGGCTAAATATAATAATTCCCTTCTCCCTGAGTACTGCGCGCTCCGAAGCACCTCTCACTCACATGGCTCTCCAGCATGTGGTCGGGTCTTTCTCACAGGTTACAAGTGAAGACAGACACATCAGGGACGCAACTGCACGCATCCTTCTTCAATTCCGAGGTGCATATTAATGATATTGGAAGAACTGTCCACGTTTACTTCTTGTCAGCCAACAAGATGAGTAGGCCTAACAAACAGCAAAAGCACAAGCCTATGTCAATCTAATATCCCCCATCGTACAAAAGTTGACCTATTCTGTGCGAAAAATAAATAAGTCTGGGACAGTTGTGGTATGCGATAGATCCCAATTTAATACAACCCCTAGCGTCAATAAATATTTTTTTACGGAATGAGGCTGACAACTTTTCAGAACGTAGCTTAAAATGTTGATAAACTATTAGGCTATTTCTTCACATTATAAGCGCAGCAATGTTCCATTGGAGGGAAAACACCATTATCAAAAGTGACCGCAAATGCGATGACGTATGTAATGCTTTTATTATAAAAAGGTGTATGTTTATGGTGAAAATTCACTAAATTTTAAACTCAACCGCTGCTTATTTATGCCAGTTAGGCTCTACAACGACTTGTGAAGAGGGATTAATGTGCTTAATTTTAAGAAGTTATTTGACCACTTTAGTTGTGATACAAACCTTATTAAAACATATAGGCCTATGGGCTAGGCTACATGAAGTGCGCACGCAACTCTGGTTCGAAAAAGTCAAAATTATATATAAGAAGTTTGTTTTGATTTATAAAGTACCATTATCATGCACCTGTCTCGAAACAGGGGTGTGGGGGGGGGGGGGTGCACTTAAATAGCAAATGGAGGAGGATTTTCCCGTGGTACATTTTCGAGCCAGCCAGGTAGGCTATACTTCTATTTTAAAGAAAAGCCATGCGCTTAATATTAGGAAAGTTGAGAAATACATTTGAGAGGCCTAGCCTATTGAAAGCTGATGGGATCCTCCTATTTTTAATAGAGGCCATCACTCTGTTTTCTCATGCAATTGCACAGCCTATACAAATGTTGCGCAACATGAAATGTTACAGCACTGAGTACCATGCAGTTAGCAAGTTTGGTAGGCTACTAATGACCATCTGGAGCATCAGAGCTTGGAGAAGCCTAATTACTAAACAGTCACTTGGAATTTGACTGCCTTCATGACTGTTGACCGCCGTTGTGGAAGTAATACGGTCACAACAGCCCTAAGCAGGATCTACATTCCTACCAATAGATTAAGATACTGCACTAGGGACTAAATGAAGCTGTGGGGTGACGGAGGGCAAACCTGTCGGTGCTGTGGTGCTGGGTTCATTTGTGGAGGTGGGGTGGCAAAGACAACAGAGGGGGGTTGTCCAGGAGGGAAGGTGGCCTGTGAAAGATAGAGGAAAAGAGGGGAGAAACGGTGATCAACAATATGGTTACCGATTGGACAAACAACCATGAGACAAGATTGAAGCTCCAATTAAAACAAACAGTAGATTCCCGTTACCTGTTGGATTCCGGGGGAGGGGGCAGGGTGGGTGGCAGAGGGGGGTCCCGTTATAGGCTGTGGTGCTTTATTCATTTCCTGTGGTTCTGCATGGGCGCACTCGGACCTGTACAGAAATCTGAGAGGAGGAAGAGGGTGGAGGAGGTGAAGAGAGAATCAGGGATAGACTATGAGAGGGAGAGAATGGTGTTTAGGCGTTGTTGACCAGCACTCACACTTTGAACCGTGTTTAGTCCCCGGAATGGGAGCAAGGCTCGGTGGTGTGCCAATGTGGTGGTCGTCTGTCCTCTGATCGCCCTGTCAGAGAGAGAGAGAGAGAGGTCAGATTGGATTCATAACTGAGATGACAGAGACAATGGTTTGGTACACAGGGGTTACAATTCTATTCCCCATGAGACAGGCATATTGTCAGGGACATCACAATACGATTTCACAATCCTATATGTAGGTTAGTGCGATTCAATACTGCGATTTGATGTTCCAAACATACCTATTGCTCACTATATGTCTGCTGCAGAGCATGAGAAAATGAGTTTTGATCAGTCATGAAAATAAGTGTTGAAAACATGTTGACTCACTATTTTAAAAAAGACAGAACAAGCTATATGATTAAAAATACCGGCGTTGGCACAGGTACAGCCAACGAGCGTTAGACAGGGTTTATTCTGGTTCAGAAATGGTGCTTAGGTGGTGGGCGTGGCCATTGGAGTGGTCGCTACCCGAACATTTGAGGCCCTTCTGTTGTCCGCAGTGACAAAATGCAGCCGTTTAAAACCTAATTTCCTACAATTCCACAAGTCAGAGAAAAACGTGCAGTTTTAAAGCCAATTTCCTGCAATTCTACACATTTTGCCATGACTTACCCTAGCCGAGTGACACAAACAACAAAATTAATGGAGGCCCCAGGGCACGACAAAAATACGAATGAATGTGGTTAATTTGTGCTTACTATTTTTAAGAACTAACAAACTCAGCAAAAAAAGAAACATCCTCTTGCGGTCAACTGCGTTTACTTTCAGCAAACTTCACATGGTGTAAATATTTGTATGAACATAACAAGATTCAACAACTGAGACATGAGCTGAACAAGTTCCACAGACATGTGACTAACAGAAATTGAATAATGTGTCCCTGAGCAAAGGGCGAGTCAAAATCAAAAGTAACAGTCAGTATCTGGTGTGGCCACCAGCTGCATTGGCTTCTTATTTCGCAACAAAGCATCCTTCACTCATGCTGCCAAACATACCCTTGTAAATTGACCATCCTACCAATCCTCGACTTTGGCGATGTCATTTACAAAATAGCCTCCAATACCCTACTCAACAAATTGGATGCAGTCTATCACAGTGCAATCCGTTTTGTCACCAAAGCCCCATATACTACCCACCATTGCGACCTGTACGCTCTCGTTGGCTGGCCCTCGCTTCATACTCGTCGCCAAACCCACTGGCTCCATGTCATCTACAAGACCCTGCTAGGTAAAGTCCCCACTTATCTCAGCTCGCTGGTCACCATAGCATCTCCCACCTGTAGCACACTCTCCAGCAGGTATATCTCTCTAGTCACCCCCAAAACCAATTATTTCTTTGGCCGCCTCTCTTTCCAGTTCTCTGCTGCCAATGACTGGAACGAACTACAAAAATCTCTGAAACTGGAAACACTTATCTCCCTCACTAGCTTTAAGCACCAACTGTCAGAGCAGCTCACAGATTACTGCACCTGTACATAGCCCACCTATAATAGAGCCCAAACAACTACCTCTTTCCCAACTGTATCTAATTAATTTATTTATTTTTCCTGCTTTGCACCCCATTATTTTTATTTCTACTTTGCACATTCTTCCATTGCAAAACTACCATTCCAGTGTTTTACTTGCTATATTGTATTTACCTTGCCACCATGGCCTTTTTTGCCTTTACCTCCCTTCTCACCTCATTTGCTCACATTGTATATAGACTTGTTTATACTGTATTATTGACTGTATGTTTGTTTTACTCCATGTGTAACTCTGTGTCGTTGTATCTGTCGAACTGCTTTGCTTTATCTTGGCCAGGTCGCAATTGTAAATGAGAACTTGTTCTCAACTTGCCTACCTGGTTAAATAAAGGTAAAATAAAAAAAATAAATAAAAAAATTAAGTTCTGCAGTGCATCTCCTACTCATGTACTGCACCATATTTTCCAGTTCTTGCTGTGAGATGTTACCCCACTCTTCCACCAAGGCACCTGCAAGTTCCCAGATATTTCTGGGGGGAATGAACCTAGCCCTTACCCTCCAATCCAACAGGCCCCAGACGTGCTCAATGGGATTGAGATCCGGGCTCTTCGCTGGCCATGGCAGAACACTGACATTCCCGTCTTGCAGGAAATCACGCACAGAACGAGCAGTACGGCTGGTGGCATTGTCATGCTGCAGGGTCATGTCAGGATGTGCCTGCAGGTACCACATGGGGGAGGAGGATGTTTTCCCTGTAACGCACAGCGTTGAGATTGCCTGCAATGACAACAAGCTCAGTCCAATGATGCTGTGACACACCGCCCCAGACCATGACGGACTCTCCACCTCCAAATTGATCCCGCTCCAGAGTACAGGCCTCGTTGTAACGTTCATTCCTTCAACGATAAACGGAAATCCGACCACACCCCCGGTGAGAAAAAAACGCGACTCGTCAGCGAAGAGCACTTTTTGCCAGTCCTGTCTGGTCCAGTGACGGTGGGTTTGTGCCCATAGGCGCCGCTTTTGCCGGTGATGTCTGGTGAGGACCTGCCTTACAACAGGCCAACAAGCCCTCAGTCCAGCCTCTCTCAGCCTATTGCGGACAGTCTGAGCACTGATGGAGGGATTGTGCGTTCCTGGTGTAACTCAGGCAGTTGTTGTTGCCATCCTGTACCTGTCCCCCAAGTGTGATGTTCAGATGTACCGATCCTGTGCAGGTGTTGTTACACGTGGTCTGCCACTGCGAGGATGATCAGCTGTCCGTCCTGTCTCCCTGTAGCGCTGTCTTAGGCGTCTCACAATACAGTCTCGCAATTTATTGCCCTGACCACATCTGCAGTCCTCATGTCTCATTGCAGCATGCCTAAGGCACGTTCACACAGATGAGCAGGAATCTGGGCATCTTTCTTTTGGTGTTTTCAGAGTCAGTTGAAAGGCCTCTTTATTGTCCTAAGTTTTCATAACTGACATTAATTGCCTACCGCCTGTAAGCTGTTAGTGTCTTAACGACCGTTCCACAGGTGCATATTCATGAATAGTTTATAATTCATTGAACAAGCATAGGAAACAGTGTTTAGATCCTTTACAATGAAAATCTGAAGTTATTTGGATTTTTACAAATTATCTTTGAAAGACAGGGTCCTGAAAAATTGACGTTTTTTGTTGTTGCTGAGTTTATATAGGTCCATTATCTTTTCTACATACTTTAAATCTTGTTTTAGTCATTTAAGTTCAAACTGAAAACATTTTTCCATCACGAAAAATGATATGTATATATGTATGTAAACACACAGTGCCTTCAGAAAGTACTTTTCCCACATTGTTCGATTACAGCTTTATTCTAAAATGTGTTAAATTGTTATTTTTCCTCATCAATCTACACACAATACGCCATAGGTAAAGAACAAAAACAGTTTCGTTTTTCATTTTCAACAGGACAATGACCCAAAACACCTCCAGGCTGCTTAAGGGCTATTTGACCAAGAAGAGTGATGGAGTGCTGCATCAGATGACCTGGCCTCCACAATCACCAGACCTTAACCCAATTGAGATGGTTTGGGATGAGTTGGACCGCAGAGTGAAGAAAAAGCAGCCAACAAATGCTTAGCATATGTGGGATGTCCTTCAAGACTGTTGGAAAAGCATTCCTCATGAAGCTGGTTGAGAGAATGCCAAGGGTGTGCAATGCTGTCATCAAGGCAAGGGATGGCTAATTAAAATATATTTTGAATGTGTCATGTGCTATTGTGTTATTTCATTGTTTTGATGTATTCACTATTATTCTAAAATGTAGAAAATAGTAAAAATAAAGAAAACCCTTGAATGAGCAGGTGTGTCCAAACTTGACTGGTACTGACTGACTATCATGTTGTTAGGCTACAGCTATAGTCTAAAGTTGATTAAATAGTTCTTGATGGTGCCACCACCATGCTTCACCGTAGCGACGGTGCCAGGTTTCCTCCCAACGTGACGCTTGGCATTCTGGCCAAAGAGTTCAATCTTGGTTTCATCAGACCAGAGAATCTTGTTTCCCATGGTCAGAGTCTATTAGGTGCTTTTTGGCAAACTCCAAGCGTGCTGTCATGTGCCTTTTACTGAGAAGTGACTTCCGTCTGGCCACTGTACCATAAAGGCCTGATTGGTGGAGTGCTGCAGAGATGGTTGTACTTCTGGAAGGTTCTCCCATCTCCAAAGAGGAACCCTGTCTGAGGGACCATTGGGTTCTTGGTCACCTCCCTGAACAACGCCCTTCTCCCCAGATTACTCAGTTTGGCCAGCTCTAGGAAGTCTTGGTGGTTCCAAACTTCTTCCATTTAAGAATGATGGCCTCTGTGTTCTTCAGAAACTTCAATGCTGCAGAAATGTTTTGGTACCCTTCCCCAGATCTGTGCCTCGACACAATCCTGTCTCGGGGGCTCTATGGACAATTCATTCGACCTCATGGCTTGGTTTTTGCTCTGACATGCACTGTCAACTGTGGGACCGTATTTTGACAGGTGTTTGCCTTTCCAAATCATGTGCCATCAACTGAATTTACCACAGGAAGACTCCAATCAAGTTGTAGAAACATCATGGATGATCAATGGAAACAGGAGCTCAATTTCCAGTCTCATAGCAAAGGCTCCGAATACTTCAGTAAATAAGGTATCAATTTAAAAAATAATAATAATCTGAAAACCGTTTTTCACTTTGCCTTTATGGGTTATTGTGTGTGGGTTGATGAGGAAAATGTTTTATTTAATACATTTTTTAAATAAGAATAACGTAACAAAATGTGGAAATGGGGAAGAGGTCTGAATATGTTCCGTATACGCATGGACACGATTATTATTATTTATTTTGTAAATGTTTAGACATAGGAGACCCACCCAAGACTTTTCTATGCATAAAAACCCCTGGCAGTTTTAGCTATCTAGCATTTAATTGCTTTACAAATCCATACTTGAAGTTAAAGTATCGATATAATATCATCCAAAATAATATTGCAATATATAACTATTTTTTTTTGCCGCATCACTGTTATTGTCCCGATAGAATATGTTGGGTTTCATCTAGCGGCCATTCATTCTTGAATTAACAGTAGACACACACCCTCTCTCCTTCTCAGCCACACACAAAGAGCAGTTGGGAAAAGCCCTGAGTCATTCTGAGTCAGTGTTTTCTAAGGGAAATTACACTTCTGGCAGGTGAAAGAAGCCAAAATAAACACTGACTACAAGACAGAGAAGAAAAGCACACTAAACAAACCCAGCACCTTTCAAATGGACAGGTGGAACAGCAAACTTAAAGAAATGTTGAAATAGACATTTTCCACTAGCACACCCTCAGACCGGTCAGGGAGTTAGAAAGGAAATGGCAATGAGAGGTTGTGGTTGGTTAAGGTCAGAGACAGAGAGTGAGTTGGTGCTGAGTTGACACTCCGGAAGTAAAAAGGTCTCTCCAGTCTACGCAAAAGAAGCCAACAAGGTTCAGTTTGAGTCAAGTTCCAAAACTTCAGCCGCACAAATGTATGTAGAACTACGTAGTGAAGTAAACGGACCTCCATCGCCTTAGTTTGCATAGACTGTGTAGAGCCCTTTTGGACGGTCTCCCTGTGCTCACCCTGACGCACTCAAACTGACAGGAAGACAGCTAATGAAAAACTGATTCACCCTGAGGGGAAGAGACCTATGTTTTTGGCCACACCCTATAGCTGAAGCCTAAAACGGTTCCCTCTGGAAGGATGAGGGAGCACTTCACATACATGAAGGATTCAGTTGAGTTCCTTGATGAGCAAACAGTCATGGCCTTATATCTCAATCACCTCCTATTATTCCAACAGCATTAACTGTGTGCATACTAAATAAAATCAGTATATATCCTACTCCCGCAGCAATAGTGCTGCAGTGCAGAACTGACCAGGCAGGATAGCCCAAGGGAGAAGGGGTTGAAGGGAGGGGGATGTGTGAAACCCAGCCGAGACCACACCCACCAGTTTCAGTCATCCAGCTGGCCTGACAGGCAGCAGAGGGGGATGAATGTGTATGTGTGGGGCGGGGACGTTCATTTTCAACCACCAATGCAACAGAGACCGATGCATAATCCCAACACGGACCCCATGACCTAGTGTGGGTGGGAGCAGAGGCCTAAGACACAGGCTGTCGCCATAACAAAGCAGAAAAGTGTGTGTGTGTGTGTTTACCTATGTACTAGTGGATTATTTTAGGTGTTAGTCTGTGTGAATGGTAGTATCATGGGAAGTTTACAGTGTTTGTTATGCAGTCTCAAACAAAAAAGAGTGCTGAAGGGAATGACTAAACAGTGGCATCTACATGTCATGTTCGTAACGTTTGAATTGCTAGCCTCTGATTCTCAGACATTGTTCACATATAACATAGCCTACCCGATAGTCGGCCTTAAAAGCACTGTACTGCCTGGATGGCCATGCACAAACACACTAGATGTGATGACCTCTGAAATGTCTGTTCAACTCGAAAGCTAGGTAACGGAACAGTACCAACCAGGTACTGCCGATGGCAGTGTCAAAAAAGTAATGCATTTCTGTGGTGGAAAGGAAGGAAAAAGACACCTGTCAAGACTGCACGTGTAGCTACTGCCAAATAATGTTTATATGTAACCCATAGCTTAATATAACAAGCCTTACAGGGGACATCAGGGGCCAATTGTTTCTAAAGTATTGTGGTGTGTCATGCGCTAAAAAGAAATTCCATTCCAATCACTACCCATCTGCCAGATCCCATCTGAGAGAGCATTACAAATTGAAATGTGATAAAGAACAACTTCACATCTGTGGGACAGAATTGAATGACAGTGTCCTCTGTATATTAGATTTGTATGATCAACAACGTTCCGAACATTGCAGGTGAGTGACCTTATTCCCAACACCGGGGCTTCCTAACCATTTTCACCCAGGACCAGACAGGTTCTAGTCAATGACCATACACTTGGCAAGCTACATCAGTTTTTGTTATTGATTATCATCACAATTCCACCACTACTGTTGCTATTTACAATAGCTGTAATTCAAGATGAGAGCCAAAGCTATTCAGAGAAAGGCATTTGGTAGAGGACTAATTAATAATGGGGTAAATCTGGGATCATGGCTCGCCTGCTTCCTCAAGGCTCACGAGCTGGCTCTGAAGCGGCATCCATTTTGAGCCGAGGTTCTCAGCCAAGTTCACGTGTCGGTAATCGCCGTATATCAGTAATCGCTTCTCTAATGCAGATGCTACTACAACAGAAAGACATCTTACCAGACACCCCTGCGGACAGAATAGTTGTGCAGTCAAACAAAGTATTTGAGCTAATGCCAAATGTATTATTCCCTACGCTACATTAGCATTAGAAGCCATACACCGGTCATTTTTCAGTCACGCAAAACATACATAGCTACAAATTCACGGGACAACAAACAAGGCAGACCTGAGAACTGTCATACAATAAACATTAATATTGCTAGCCACATGCATGCAGTCTACGGATAGTGGATAACTTTCAAACCCTCAGTTCTGACAAGCTCCGGTAACGTGAGACGATAAGGCGTGCAGGATTGCTTTGCTGTGCGGCGCCATGTTGCTTCAACAGCCTCCTCGCTCGTCACTAGTTACCACAGCCACAATGTCATAAACCCCGCCCATTTCTACAATTTACCCAAACCACACTGCTAATTTTTTAAATTGTTTTTAACGAGGCAAGTCAGTTAAGAACAAATTCTATTTACATTGACGGCCTACTAAGAAACAGTGGGTTAACTGCCTTGTTCAGGGACAGAACGAAAGATGTTTACTCCGTCAGCTCGGGGATTCGAATCAACAACCTTTCGGTTACTGGTCCAATGCTCTAACCACTAGACTACCTCCCGCCCCGACATTATGCCTAACCTTAAATTCATTTTTTAAGATATAGCCAATTCTGACTTTGAGGCTGTGCTAACTAGTGGCAAACATTTTTTCCCCCAAACCCACTTAGGAGTTACCACGTGGGTGGATCTCCGTCTTTAGCGCGCGCAGCAAGTGTAGCACAATGCGCACACAGCAGCCGGCTTCTTGTACTCTATTCTCTTATCGGTTTTGATTTTCAAATTTGCCAACATTTATAGCAACCATAAACGGACAATGCTCAATCTGCATATAATTACATGCAGGCTAGCAAGCATGTAGCTGAGGAAAGCTCAACTCCGTTCTCTTACATCGAGGTGGATATGAGTTAAGCTTTCAGCTAACAAGCAAGGGGTCTCCCAAATACCCAAAAAGATGGTAACCAGTCTCTGGCAATTACCACCCGGAAACTGATCAGCATCTGTGCCATTTCACCCGCAGGGTAGCATCCTCGATGTGCTGTGTCATCCTCTGAACATTACGCATGGGATCCAATGATAAACGAACATGCCAATGTGGATCCTACCACATTGTCCATGCATCAGCAATATGTATTCACAGTAAACGGAGATCCCACAATATATCCCTCTGTCAAATTACAAACGCCACAGTTAAATATGTGGGGCGGCAGGTAGCCTTGTGGTTAGAGCGTTTGGCCAGTAACCGAAAGGTTGCTGGTTCAAATTCCCGAGCTGACAAGGTAAAAATGTTGTTCTGCCCCTTAACTGACTTGCCTAGTTAAATAAAACGTAAAAAATAAATATGCCGCGTTCAAAACAGCTGGTTACTCGATTTGTCCAGTGGGTCGTTTTTATCCACGAATATCTAGTTGTCTTGATTACACTGAACTCGGAGATTTCTCCTGACTACCTGATAAAAACGACCGACTGGACAAATAGTTTTGAATGTCGATAATCATTTGACCTCGTTTTTTCCCCCGCCGAATTCCCAGTTGTCTTGGAAGCACCACATAACCAGTGTTAACTAGTTACAACACAGACGTGCAGACTGGGAAGGCGACAAAATGATGCCTCCTCGACCAACTAACTACCGGTACTTCAACTATAACATTTACCACCCTTCCGAAACAAGATAGCAGTCACAGAGTGCAGTATGCTGCAAATACTGCGTTCAAAATAACAGTCGACTGCAGTTACTGCACGTTCAAAACTGCAATCTTTTTTTTGTAAGGAACGATTGGGTTCAATGTCCATTTCTCAAGAATTAAGTAAAGAACAGATGTCATATAAGTTGCTACGGAAAACAAACAATTATTCACCATAAACCGAGCAAATTGTCACTTCTCATAACGTTAGCGCTATCTGCATAGTATAAAACTGCTTACCATTAATTAGCTATACACGTTTAGAATAGTATTAGCTAGTTAATAAAGGGATTCAAATGGATGGTTTTTAATTCGGTATGTCAAATCTCCTGCCTTCGTCAATTCTCTTTCGTAGGCTAATGTTTATCACCTCGTAGGAAGGGGTGTCCTCTCTCTTTTTGGGGTGGGGGTTGGTTGGGCTAACAGGAAAAATCACAGTCTAGGAGTGGAAACACAGCTCAAGCCCCCATATATCGATCTACTGGGTTTAATTTCAATTTTAAAAGCGCGGATGGATGTGGATTGTCAATTTCTGTCTCACACAATTCTGAATTAGCAAATGGTATAGATGGAAATCATAACATTTACCTTTCTCTCCTTCAGTCCGCAGTCGGACGAAATGGGCGGTCCCGGAAGCCGGTAGCCAAATTCCGGTTTAATCAGTCATGTGACAGGGAGGCGGGTGTGATTGTAGCTACCCGTTTTAGTTGAAAAGTCGAACCACAAACTAATGTGCAGTAGTTTTCGTGTAATATTACAACGAATTCATACACGCACAATAAAACACTCATCACTAGCGGCTAGATGGTTGCTTTTGCTCGCATGGCATGGCCAGATTGGTGTCTGATGTCAAGTGTGCAGTCCAAGTTTATTAAGATATGTAAAACGTATCAGCTTAATATGCATTTACTTTCCTTAAATGTGTATTTCAAATGTTCAATACATACCGTTGTCTGCAACATCCAGCAAGTTAGTATTCAGAACCTCTGCTGCAGTGAGGGTTCATGACCAAATCTCACTTCAGTACCTCTCCACTGCTCAGTTTCATTATTAGCCATCCAGATCTGCCAGCTGTGTTATGAAATGTATCTTTCAGAAACTTGTCCCTCAGGTATTACAGACAAATTACAGACAATTCCAACAAATTAGTTTCTAACTTTTATTTTAACCTTTTACAGTACTGTAACAAAACCAACAAAACTGAATGATGAAGAGGACACATTTTCCATGCTCTAATTACAAAAAGGAGGTTGTCATGTGGGAAAGAGAAACCGGTTGTAGTATTGATGTGGACTGAGCTTATGTTGTTCATCACTAGGGCTGCATTTACACAGGCAGCCCAATTCAGTTTTTTTTCTTCCACTAAATTGGTCTTCAGACCAATCAGACCTGCTCTGAAAATGATCTGATTGGTCAAAAAAAGCCTGTGAAAATGTAGCTTTGGAGGCTGAATGAGAAGCAGGGAGAGGCTGAACAGTTCCCTTCTGACAGCTGACCATAGATCAGTTATATATTTGTGGAGCCTAAAAGAGCTGGTTTAATATATTTATGAGGAACTGATCCTAGATCATAACAAAGAGGAATCCAATCTAAATAGTGTGAATGAGGGGACAGTTTCCACTCCCTGCGCCGGTTAGTTTGACCACCCAGAACACAACCATATATTTTCACAGAGGCTGTTGACAAGAGAAAGAGGGGTAGGCCTTCCTGGCTCTTTTCAGACATGGAATAAAGTAGTAAAATACGAGGTCTAAAAGAGTCAGGGAGGGCTACCAACGAGAGACCGGTAAGGAGAGTAGCGTGGGTACCAGGGGAGGACAATAGGGCACAATCTAGGCATCGTAGTTGGGGTTCTTGCGGAGGATGACAAAGCCCTCCAGGATGGGGGTGACGGGGAGATACTCCTCTGTGGCCAGCTCTGCCCTCTCTCCATGGGCCAGGAGCACCGGCGTGGTGTGGGTTTGGAAACCTGTGATGGCTTTGGGCTTACCGGCCTGGCCAACTACGTCCACCGCCTATGGAACAATTACATTACATGAACCATGAGGTCGAGTCCACTCTACCATCTTATGGCATTACATCCTAATCTTGAGAGTAAAAAGCACTTGCACATCTACACGTTACTTTGCATTAGAGATGTTCAACCATAGTTAAAATGAAAAGAATCTCCAACACATTTTACTTGCAAAGCATGTGCTGGCATTTCGGCCTTCATCACACCATCTAGGTTCATCCTTAACTAACATTACATTTTAAATATGAAGCTAATCACAGGCACTTATTAAGAGCATAGCATGAGCAACAGGCTTACCTGTCCCACCCTGACGGACACGGGCAGCGGTCTCAGCTCCTCGTCGAAGGTGACCAGCATACGGGGCTGCATGGCAGCCACCAGGCCGTAGAGGACGTAGTGAGACTTCCCCAGGATTACTGGAGCACACACAGGAAACAGCAGGGGGCGATGTCAACACAAACAGCCAAATACTCAGACCCAGGTTAAGACATTCAGCAGACTTACTACCTGACATAAAATGAGGACAATGAAACAAGCTGGGCAAGGACCAATGCCATTCAGGAGTTGAACAGATGCTAATTGTTTTCTATGTGGAATTTTCCAGCCATACATTGAAATTCAGTTCACTTCCTCAAATGACTCAACAGAAATCAACTTCACCCCAACCCTAAACACAAGGATGTGGAAAAAAGGAGGGTAGGGAGAGGCAAATAAAAGGAATGGTGAAGGTAGATTAATGAGGAAAAGGTCTCACTGTTCTTGACGTCGAGGAAGGAGACGAGGACAGTGAGTAGTCCTGCCACGGCCACCTGACTCATCAGCTGCCTGTCACTGTGGTACGGACACAGCGTCAATGTCCCTTTACCCAGGTGAGTCAGACCCTGTGGACATGGCACAGAGCAAGGGTTAGGAGACAGACACATACTCTCCCCCTCTCTCTAAACACACGTTAGAGTGCCAGAGCGGCACCTCTTTTTGCTACCCACCTGTGCCAGTCGGACCATGAAGAGGTTGTTGGGGTCTTTGGCATGGTACTGAGCCAGCTGCCTCAGCATGGCAGCCAGGCGGGCATTGTTTGTTCCTGCGGACAGAGAGATGGAGCCGTGAGTCAGTGAGTTCTCATGGCAACCATCCACAGCTCGAGACACAGTCAGTGGAGAAGGTCTCATACTTTGATGTCATCTGGCACAGTGAATTCAGTTATATGGTACGTTGTTTCCTATTCAAGGATGAGGAATAATTACAGGGGAACATTGTGATAACTTAGTGAGGCAAATCAATCTAACTTCTCAATATAATAATGAAGCCACTGACTGATTGGGTTCCAGACAGTAGGCACACAATAGAGCCCATTGCCCAGTAATGCCAGGGTCCACTCACCGCTGCCCACCATGCCCATGGCAAAGATGGAGTTGTGGGAAACCTCTGGGTCAGCATCGTGGGAGAACTTGCTGAGTGTGTCCAGGATGTTGAGGCGAGGATTCGACACGGAGATCAGGGCCAAGGCCAGAGGCACTGCACGCCTCAGAGTAGGCTCTCCATACCGCAACTAGGAGTGAGTGAGGTGAGAGAAGGTTGGCAAGACAACGGAGAGAAAGAGAAAACCAGACGTGGGATGGTTGGATCAAGTGAAAGAGACAGGGGCTAAATCAACCCCAAACATATTAACAGGTCCGAGGTTAGACTGACCAGGTGCCCAAATGCCCGTAGTGCCATCTCTGAGCCAATTTCTTCTCCCATGGCAATGAGTGCAATACCCAGGACAGCCACACCCTGGGAGGGGGAAGCAGAGAGCAAATTAGTTCAATATCAAATCTCATTCAAACCACTCAGATTATATTTTGTCATTTAGCACCTTGCTCAAGGCCACCAACACATTTTTCACCTAGTCTGCTCTGGGATTCAAACCAGCGACCTTTTGGGTTACTGGCCCAACGCTCTTAAATGCTAGGCTACCTGACACTCCTTTATTAACAAAAGCCTGGCATACCTGGTGAGAGCCCATGTCGGCTGCACTCTCTTTCTTGTCTTTGTCCTTCTTATCCTTCTTGTCTTTTTCTTCCTCCTTTTCCTTGGCTTCATAGTGCTCACTGCAGATGTGGAGAAGCTGCTGCACCTTCAGTACGTTACCAGAACCTGGCATGGAGAGAAACAGATAAATATAGGATAAATATACAAGCCATTTCTTGTAAATCTCAATGAGATCACCGGTATAAATATATTATATATAAATCAAAAACAAAAACAATTGGAGACAAAATGGAGCTATGATGAGACTGACCTGCATAGGCACAGACGTCCACCAGGGTGTTGGCGAAGCTGCGGAAGGGCTCAGGCACCACCTGCAGCGCTGCCAGGGTGGTCTCAATGGCCTCCCCTTTACCCAGGTGGTTGAGGCCCAGGCCCAGGGGCAGCCAGCGGGCGTATGTGTCTTTCAGCTCCAGCTCACTCTTCTCCATGATGGTCTGGACGATGGTGGAGGTGACATCACCGTTACACGAGCCCACGGCGATCATACCGCAAGCCAGTGCCGTCACACCTGCCACCTGAGTGTGTGACAAGACACGTAACATGGGTCAGTGAGCTGGGTTTAATGAGTGTGGATGTGTACTTGACTTAAACCCGGACAAACTTTGGAACTACACACACACACACACACACACACACACACACACACACCCCGTACCTCCATGCTGGACTTGGAGTCTACCATGACAGGCAGCAGCAGAGAGAGGACATCCTCACGGTTCGAGCCAGCGTACGCCAGGCCCAGGCTGAAGATAGAGGGGAAAGGTCAGGGGGACAAACCCTACCAAAAACAAGTACTTTTAACAGGCAGAGATTATACAGTGCTAAGAAAGGACTAAACAGACCTCAACAAAGGTCTTTAATGTGTAAGAGGTGACAGGCAGTAGCGGCTAGAGCTTGATTTGGGATCGAACACCCATTTCCATCTCTCCTTACCCGAAGATGGCTCCAATCCGCATGACGTTGCTGTTGTGGAGGACGTAGTCTGACAGCAGAGCCAGGGCAGGGTCACATTCGTTCCTAACCCCAGAGTTCACTATGCCACAAGCCAGGAGGGCCCCCGACTACAGGGAGAGAAAGGAGGGAAGAGAAAGAGAGGGGGAGAAATATCTACATTAATAGCATTTGTAAGGCTTTTCTGGGTGCTGTGAAGGTTGTGGTACGGAGGTTTTAATGCAGGGTGTTTGGTAAGAGGGTGAGTGTGTGCGCTGACCTTTATGTAGTCCTCTGAGGAGTAGAGGTATTTGTCTATCTGTGTCAGACCACCGTCCACATCCCACAGCAGGATCATCCCCAGAGAGGCTGCAGCACTCAGCATACCTGGAGAGAAACACAGAATTAGCATCAACATTTACACAACAGCAATGTTAATTTTGTTATTCAAATAAAATTATATTTATCACATGCGCCAAATACAACAGGTGTAGTAGACCTTAGAGTGAAATGCTTACTTATGAGCCCCAAACCAACAATGCAGTTAAAAAAAAAACTACAGATAAGAAATAAAAGTAACAAGTAATAAAAAGAGTAGCAGCAAAATAACAATCGCCAGACTATATACAGGGGTGTACAGGTAGAGTCAATGTGCGGGGGCACCGGATCGTTAATACACTGCTCAAAAAAATAAAGGGAACACTTAAACAACACAATGTAACTCCAAGTCAATCACACTGCTGTGAAATCAAACTGTCCACTTAGGAAGCAACACTGATTGACAATACATTTCACATGCTGTTGTGCAAATGGAATAGACAACAGGTGGAAATTATAGGCAATTAGCAAGACACCCCCAATAAAGGAGTGGTTCTGCAGGTGGTGACCACAGACCACTTCTCAGTTCCTATGCATCCTGGCTGATGTTTTGGTCACTTTTGAATGCTGGCGGTGCTTTCACTCTAGTGGTGGCATGAGACGGAGTCTACAACCCACACAAGTGGCTCAGGTAGTGCAGCTCATCCAGGATGGCACATCAATGCGAGCTGTGGCAAGAAGGTTTGCTGTGTCTGTCAGCGTAGTGTCCAGAGCACGGAGGCGCTACCAGGAGACAGGCCAGTACATCAGGAGACATGGAGGCCGTAGGAGGGTAAAAACCCAGCAGCAGGACCGCTACCTCTGCCTTTGTGCAAGGAGGAGCACTGCCAGAGACCTGCAAAATGACCTCCAGCAGGCCACAAATGTGCATGTGTCTGCTCAAACGGTCAGAAACAGACTCCATGAGGGTGGTATGAGGGCCCGACGTCCACAGGTGGGGGTTGTGCTTACAGCCCAACACCGTCCAGGACGTTTGGCATTTGGCTTCCTGCTTTCATTTTAGCTTGTAAACAGGAATCGGGAGGATAGAATTATGGTCAGATTAGACAAATGGAGGGCGAGCTTTGTATGCGACTGTGTGTGGAGTAAGGTAGTTGAGTTATTTTCCTCTGGTTGCACAATTAACATGCCGATATAAATTTGGTAAAAATGGATTTAAGTTTCTCTGCATTAAAGTCTCCGGCTACTAGGAGCGCCGCCTCTGGGTGAGCATTTTTCTGCTTGCTTATGGCGGAATACAGTTCCTTGAATACTGCCTTAGTGCCAGCCTCTGACTGAGGTGGTATGTAAATACGTACAGAAAATACAGATGAAAACTCTACCACACTACCTCAGGCGAGCAGTAGCTCGAGACGTCCTTAGATATCATGCACCAGCTCTTATTTACAAAACTACAGTCTGCCGCCCCTCGTCTTACCAGACCCTGCTGTTCTATCCTGTTGTTGCAGTGTATAACCAGCCAGCTGTATGTTGATAGTGTCGTCGTTCAACCACAACTCCACGAAGCATAAGTTATTAGTTTTGAATGTCCCGTTGAGGTTTAATCTTCTGCGTAGGTCATCTATTTTATTGTCCAAAGATTTCTACTAGCAAACGTGCATGGAAGGAAGTGGGGGTTTATTTGATCGCCTACGAATTCTCAGCAGGCAGCCCCCTTTTCTCTGCCTCCTCTATACGCAAATCACGGGGATCTGGGCCTGTTCCCGAGAAAGCAGCATGTTGGTTTGCGTCGGGCTCATCACACTCGTTAAAGGAAGAAAAGGATTCTGCCAGTCCGTGGTCAGTAAATCGCAGTCCTGATGTCCAGAAGTTATTTTCGGTCATAAGAGAACGTAGCGGCAACATTATGTACAAAATACTTTTTAATTTTTTTTTTAAAATCACATATTTAAACACAAAAAATTACAAAAAATAAAAAAGAACAATTGGTTGGGGGCTCGGAAAACTTCCTTCTCCGGCGCCATTTTCACAATCAAGGATTAGCAATGAAGGTGATACAGTGCCTTGCGAAAATATTCACTCCCCTTGGCATTTTTCCTATTGCGTTGCTTTACAACCTGGAATGAAAATAGATTTTTGGGGGGGGGTTTGTATCATTTGATTTACACCTACCACTTTGAAGATGCAAAATATTTTTTCTTGTGAAACAAAGAAATAACACAAAAAAAACAGAACTATTCACCTCCCCCAAAGTCAATACTTTGAAGAGCCACCTTTTGCAGCAATTACAGCTGCAAGTCTCTTGGGGTATGTCTCTATAAGCTTGGCACATCTAACCACTGGGATTTTTGCCCATTCTTCAAGGAAAACTGCTCCAGCTCCTTCAAGTTGGATGGGTTCTGCTGGTGTACAGCAATCTTTAAGTCATACCACAGATTATCAATTGGATTGAGGTCTGGGCTTTGACTAGGCCATTCCAAGACATATAAATGTTTCCCCATAAACCACTCAAGTGTTGCTTTAGCAGTATGCTTAGGGTCATTATCCTGCTGGAAGGTGAACCTCCGTCCCAGTCTCAAATCTCTGGAAGACTGAAACAGGTTTCCCTCAAGAATTTCCCTGTATTTAGCGCCATCCATCATTCCTGACCAGTTTCCCAGTCCCTGCCAATTAAAAATATGGTGTGAGGTGTTGGGTTTGTGCCAGACATAGCGTTTTCCTTGATGGCCAAAAAGCTCAATTTTAGTCTCATCTAACCAGAGTACCTTCTTCCCTATGTTTGGGGAGTCTCCCACATGCCTTTTGGCGAACACTTAACATGTTTGCTGATTTTTTTCTGGCCACTCCTCCGTAAAGCCCAGCTCTGTGGAGTGTTCGGCTTAAAGTGGTCCTATGGACAGATACGCTAATCTCCGCTGTGGCGCTTTGCAGCTCCTTCAGGGTTATCTTTGGACTCTTTGTTGCCTCTCTGATTAACACCCTCCTTGCCTGGTCTGTGAGTTTTGGTGGGCGGCCCTCTTTTGGCAGGTTTATTGTGGTGCCATATTCTTATAATGGATTTAAAAATGGTGCTCCGTGGGATGTTCAAAGTTTCCGTTTTTTTTTTTTATAACCCAACCCTGATCTGTACTTCTTCACAACTGTGTCCCTGACCTGTTTGGAGAGCTCCTTGGTCTTCATGGTGCCGCTTGCTTGGTGGTGTTGCAGACTCTGGGGCCTTTCAGAACAGGTGTATTATATACTGAGATTATGTGACACTTAGTTAGATTGCACACAGGTGGACTTTATTTAACTATGTGACTTCTGAAGGTAATTGGTGGCACCAGATCTTATATAGGGGCTTCATAGCAAAGGGGGTGAATACATATGCACGCACCACTTTTCCGTAAATTTTTTATCTTTCGAAACGGGAAGTGATTTTTTAAATTTCACTTCACCAATTTGGACTATTTTGTGTATGTCCATTACATGAAATCCAAATAAAAATCAATTTAAATTACAGGTTTTAAAGCAACAAAATAGGAAAAACGTCAAGAGGGGTGAATACTTTTGCAAGGCATTGTACATTAAGTTGCTGCTAAGAATCCTAGATTCATGAGACTAGTAGGGAAGGGGTTTCTCACCATGATCTTTGTTTTTGTACAGCCATTTGTTGCCATCATCTGTGAGCAGCTTGTCCTGTCCGAACCCTGCGTTGACGAAGCCGTTGACAAACGAGGATGCCAGGTTCATACGAGCAGAGTCCACCTGGGAACCACTTCCTCCAAACCCTGACAGACAGAAGATGGCGCGATGAGAGGGAGGATGACAAAAGGTGTGTGATATAACATGACCAGGACAATTAGTGCGCTGCTGTAGTAAAGGACAACTCACTGTTGTTCTCTAGGTGGGTTTTGTAGATGTCATCTGGGACTTTGGGTTCCATGATGTCCAACTGTAAAGAAAGGGAACAGTGTGTTATTGGCTCACTCTCTCTTTCACTAACTGGTTTATTCACGAGACCAGCCAGCTGTTCATTATCCTCCAGCCTCATCTCTTCTCTCACTCTATGCACCATTATTCTCCCACCCTGACCCCACTCTTTCACACTCCTCTTAGTACCTTCAAGTCTCCTCCATTTCCCCCTCTCAACAATATCAAATGGAGCACGGTCCTCTGACTCTTCTCTACACGTCAAATTCCTCCCTCCGTGGCCCTACTCTAAACACCTCCCCATCTCCAACATACACGCAGTCCCCACTGTCTGTCACACTCCATCCACTGACTTGAACAGTGACCCACTCATTAGTCCTGCTCCAATTGGATATAAGAGTGACGTCAACTTACCAACATTGACTTTCCCGAAGCGGATCCTCTATTTGGACCACCACCCAGGACAATGGATCTAATCACAGAAGCCGACCAAAAACAACGGTGCCGCAGAAGGGCCAGACGGAGCGGCCTCCTGGTCAAGCTACGTAGACGTGCACATCGCAGTATATGTGAGTATACTACTCGCCAATGTCCAGTCTCTTGACAACAAGGTAGATGAAATTTGAGCAAGGGTTGCCTTCCAGAGAGACAGAGATTGTAACATTGCTCTCTCGGGATACATTGTCGGAATCGGTTCAGCCACCGGGCTTCTCCATATATCGCGCCGACAGAGAACCACCTTTCTGGGAAGTGGAACTGTGGGGGTGTATGCTTCATGATTAACGACTCATGGCGTAATCATAACAACATACAGGAACTCAAGTCTTCTCCTCACCCGACCTAGAATTCCATACAATCAAATGCCGCCATTTTACCTTAAGAGAACTCTCGTCAGTTATCGTCACAGCTGTGTACATTCCCCCTCAAGCAGACACCACGACGGCCCTCAAGGAACTTCACTGGACTCTATGTAAAATGGAAACCATATATCCGGAGGCTGCATTTATTGTAGCTGGGGATTTTAACAACAAGACTACCTACATTTTATCAGCAAATTGCTCGCAGTACTCGCGGGGGTAACACACTCGACCACAGCAACTCTAACTTCCGCGATGCATACAAAGCCCTCCCTTCGGCAAATCCGACAACGACGCAATCTTGCTCCTACCGTCCTATAGGCAGAAATTCAAAACAGGATGTACCAGTGACGAGAACCACTCAACGCTGGTCTGACCAATCGGAATCCACGCTTCAAGATTGTTTCGATCACGTGGACTGGGATATGTTCTGGTCCGCCGACAAGAACAACATTGATCTATACGTTGAATCGGAGTGAGTTTATAAGGAAGTGCATTGGAGATGTTGTACCCACTGTGACTATTAAAACCTACGTTAATCAGAAACTGTGGATGGATGGTGGCATTCGCACAAAACTGAAAGAGCGAACCCCTGCATTTAACCATGGAAAGAGGTCTGGGAATATGTCTGAATGTAAACAGTGTAGTTATTTCCTCTGCAAGGCAATCCAACAAGTGAAATGCCGGTACAGAGACAAAGTGGAGTCGCAATTCAACGACTCAGACATGAGACGTATGTGGCAGGGTCTACAGGAAATCAGACTGCAAAAAGAAATCCAGCCACGTCACGGACATCGACGTCACGCTTCTAAACACGTTCTTTGACCGCTTTGAATATGTCCGTAAAGACAATCGCTCCCTATCCCAGTCAGCTGTCCCCACATGCTTCAAGATGACCACCATTGTTTCTGTACCCAAAAAGGCAAAGATGACTAAATGACTACCGCCCCATAGCAATACCTATGCAAGAATGCTGTTCATTGACTACAGCTCAGCAATCAACAACATAGTAACCTCCAAGCTCATCATCAAGCTGGAGACCCAGGGTCTCAACCCCGTCCTGTGAAATTGGGTCCTGGGCTTTGACGGGTCACCCCCAGGTGGTGATAGGAAACAACATCTCCACTTCACTGACCCTCAACACTGGGGCCCCACAAGGGTGCATGCTCAGCCCCCTCCTGTACTCCCTGTTCACCCATGACTGTGTGGCCCTGCACGCCTTCAACTCAAATTATCAAGTTTGCAGACGACACTACAGTAGTGGGCTTGATTACCAACAACGACGAGACAGCCTACAGGGAGGAGGTGAGGGCACTCGGAGTGTGGTGTCAGGAAAACAACCTCACTCAACATCAACAAAACAAAGGAGATGATCGTGGACTTCAGGAAACAGCAGAGGGAGTACCCCCCTATCCACCACGAAGGGACAGCAGTGGAGAAGGTGGAAAGTTTCAGTTCCTTGGCGTACACATCACGGACAAATTGAAATGGTCCACCCACACAAACAGTGTGGTGAAGGCGGCGCAACAGCCCCACTTCAACCTCAAGAGGCTGACGAAATTTGGCTTGTCACCAAAAACCCTGACAAACTTTTACAGATGCACAATCGAGAGCAACCTGTCGGGCAGTATCACAGCCTGGTACGGCAACTGCACCTCTCTCAACCGCAAAGCTCTCAAGAGGGTGGTGCAGTCTGCACAATGCATCACCGGGGGCAAACTACCTGCCCTCCATGATACCTACAGCACATGATGTCACAGGAAGGCCAAAAAGATCATCAAGGACAACTACCTGGGCCACTGCCTGTTCACACCACTCCAGAGGGCAAGGTCAGTACAGGTGCATCAAAGCTGGGACCAAGAGACTGAAAAACAGCTTTATCTCAAGGCCATCAGACTGTTAAACAGCCACCACTAACTCAGAGGCTGCTGCCTACATTGAGACTCAATCACTCTTCACTTTAAACAATGCCACTTTAATGTTTACATACCTTACATTACTCATATCATATGTATATACTGTATTTTATACTATCTATTACGCCTTGCTTATGTCGCTCGGCCATCGCTCATCCATATACTGCTCAAAAAAATAAGGGAACACTATAATAACACATCCTAGAACTGAATGAATGAAATATTCTTATTAAATACAGTTCTCTTTACATAGTTGAATGTGCTGACAACAAAATCACACAAATTATCAATGGAAATCAAATGTATCAACCCATGGAAGTCTGGATTTGGAGTCACACTCAAAATTAAAGTGGAAAACCACACTACAGGCTGATCCAACTTTGATGTAATGTCCTTAAAACAAGTCAAAATGAGGCTCCGTATTGTGTGGCCTCCACGTGCCTGTATGACCTCCCTACAACGCCTGGGCATGCTCCTGATGAGGTGGCGGATGGTCTCCTGAGGGATCTCCTCCCAGACCTGGACTAAAGCATCCGCCAACTCCTGGACAGTCTGTGGTGCAACGTGGCATTGGTGGATGGAGCGAGACATGATGTCCCAGATGTGCTCAATTGGATTCAGGTCTGGGGAACGGGCGGGCCAGTCCATAGCATCAATGCCTTCCTCTTGCAGGAACTGCTGACACACTCCAGCAACATGAAGTCTAGCATTGTCTTGCATTAGGAGGAACCCAGGGCCAACCGCACCAGCATATGGTCCCACAAGGGGTCTGAGGATCTCATCTCGGTACCTAATGGCAGTCAGGCTACCTCCTGGCGAGCACATAGAGGGCTGTGCAGCCCCCCAAAGAAATGCCACCCCACACCATGACTGACCCACTGCCAAACCGGTCATGCTGGAGGATGTTGCAGGCAGCAGAACGTTCTCCACGGCGTCTCCAGACTCTGTCACGTCTGTCACGTGCTCAGTGTGAACCTGCTTTCATCTGTGAAGAGCACAGGGCGCCAGAGGCGAATTTGCCAATCTTGGTGTTCTCTGGCAAATGCCAAACGTCCTGCACGGTGTTGGGCTGTAAGCACAACCCCCACCTGTGGACGTTGGGCCCTCATACCACCCTCATGGAGTCTGTTTCTGACCGTTTGAGCAGACACATGCACATTTGTGGCCTGCTGGAGGTCATTTTGCAGGGCTCTGGCAGTGCTCCTCCTGCTCCTCTTTGCACAAATGCGAAGGTAGCGGTCCTGCTGCTGGGTTGTTGCCCTCCTACGGCCTCCTCCACGTCTCCTGATGTACTGGCCTGTCTCCTGGTAGCGCCTCCATGCTCTGGACACTATGCTGACAGACACAGCAAACCTTCTTGCCACAGCTCGTATTGATGTGCCATCCTGGATGAGCTGCACTACCTGAGCCACTTGTGTGGGTTGTAGACTCCGTCTCATGCCACCACTAGAGTGAAAGTACCGCCAGCATTCAAAAGTGACCAAAACATCAGCCAGGAAGCATAGGAACTGAGAAGTGGTCTGTGGTCACCACCTGCAGAACCACTCCTTTATTGGGGGCGTCTTGCTAATTGCCTATAATTTCCACCTGTTGTCTATTCCATTTGCACAACAGCATGTGAAATGTATTGTCAATCAGTGTTGCTTCCTAAGTGGACAGTTTGATTTCACATTGTGTTGTTTAAGTGTTCCCTTTATTTTTTTGAGCAGTGTATTTATATGTACATATTCTCATTCACCCCTTTAGAAATGTGTGTATTAGATAGTTGGGGAATTGTTAGATTACTTGTTAGATATTACTGCACTGTCGGAACTCTAAGCACAAGCATTTAGCTTCACTCGCATTAACATCTGCTAACCATATGTGCGTGACCAATAAAATTGTATTTGATTTGAAACAGTTTCACTCTTCCAACCCCATCCCCTTTCTCTAGTAGTCTACCCTCTCTCACCCCTCCCTCCAACCCTCCCTCTCCCCTCCCTCCCACCCTCCTTACCTCTCGGGCCAGGGCCAGGAAATTGCTGTTGAGCTGGACGTTGGACATGATCTCCGTCAGGTCCTCGTAGTCCTCCACGTCCTCGTTGAGCTCCAGGAACATGCCGTGTCGTCCCAACATGAAGGCCATCTCCTTCTGGATCACGCTACAGGAAACACCCACTAAACGGTCAACTCATCATTAACTATGGAAAACACTGCTGAATGATTGTCAGTTGAAAATATGAATAAATACAGAACTGCCAAAATAAAGGAAACATCAACATAGTGTCTTAATAGGGCGTTGAGCCACCACGAGCTGCCAGAACAGCTTCAATGTGCCTAGGCATAGATTTTACAAGTGTCTGGAACACTATTGGGGGGATGAGACACCATTCTTCCATGAGAAATTCCATAATTTGGTGTTTAGTTGATGGCGGTGGAAAACGCGCTCTCAGGCACCGCTCCAGAATCTCCCATAAGTGTTCAACTGGATTGAAATATGGTGACGAAGACACACACCCCTTTAAACCCCCTATGCTACTTTGAGACCCATCTTTTAAAGTCTCAGATCTCTTCTAGCCATGGTAGATTATGGGCAACCCTAAGCATGATGAGATGTTTTAATAGCTTAATCCCCTAGAGTCGATTGAGGCATCTAAGCAACATAATAAAAAATCCCCATAAAAATCTGTCAGTTTAAGAGATGTGTTATTACTTCTCCATTAGCTGGGTCTCAATCCACTGCATCCGCCAATGTTGCACTTCTACATCTGCAGTGAAAGGTGTCAGACCGAGAGCAGTGTTTGCCAGACCATGAGACATCCCAAAAATCGACCTTCTCACAAAAATGTCTGTAGCATCTGAACAGTTTGACGGGTCTGCAACCACTATGGAATGTGGAGAATCTCACAAACACGATGGTGTTGTCCGTTTTGCTCTACGACCCCCACGAGCGGCTTGGGAGTTGTTTGACGGTAACCGGTACCGGTTTTAAAACATTTGTGTGCATGTATGTATGAAGGTAGTTTCGTGCCTAGACAAAAAAAAGGTTAAATATGTGTAAAAAAATAATCTTTCCTGAGCTTTTTTATATCTCCTAGATACACGACAAATACTTCAAAACCTTGTTAGTCTTTACCATTTATAAATGTGTTATTCAACAAGTTTCTTTGTTCTAAAGGAGTAAAGAGCAAATTCAATATTCTTTTTTACACATTTTTTTCACTATCTAGGATCCTAAAATTAAAAATCAAATAGCTAAATTTTCTATAGTATGACTGACGTAATACATCTCCATGTAAGCTTAGAACCCCCCCCCAAAAGCTTAGACTTTTAAGAATGAATGAACTCTTGCACCGCACCTGCTTTCAATATACTTTGTATCCCTCATTTACTCAAGTGTTTCCTTTATTTTAGCAGTAGCACTTTTAGTAAAAGTGTTGCTGTGAGATAATTCAGCAAGACAGAATGCAGTGAATGTGTCCGTCATTACATGTCTTTGCAGGAGGTGAAGATGTTCTCCACCAGTTCCACATCGTTGAGCATCAGGGCCAGCCTCAGGGCCTCTGGGTAACGGTTAAACTTCCTGAAGATGTTCAGGGAACACTTCAACAGGGCAGAGTTCTCTGGCTCAGGGACATAGCTCACACAGCTGCAATGGAGGGAGAGAGAAGGAGAGAGGAATGGCAGAGGAAGTTTAGGATTACTGAAGAGAGGAACTTTTGTCTCTTCAGGCTGCTGTTAGCACACTACAGGTGTATTGAGGCAGAAGCAGAATGTGGTACAGGTGTTTGAACGTGTGTGTGTGTGTGTGAGTGAAGGTACAGCTAAAGTCTGAAGTTTACATACACTTAGGTTGGAGTCATTAAAACGTGTTTTTCAACCACTCCACAAATGTAACAAATGTTAACAAACTATAGTTTTGGCAAGTCGGTTAGGACATCTACTTTGTGCATGACACAAGAAGTCTTACAACAATTGTTTACAGACAAGTTATTTCACTATCACAATTCTAGTGGGTCAGAAGTTTACATACACTAAGTTGACTGTGCCTCTAAACAGCTTGGAACATTCCAGAAAATGGCTTTAGAAGCTTCTGATAGGCTAAATGACATCATTTGAGTCAATTCGAGGTGTACCTGTGGATGTATTTCAAGGCCTACCTTCAAACTCAGTGCCTCTTTTCTTGACATCATGGGAAAATCAAAAGAAATCAGCCAAGACCTCAGAAGAAAAAAAATGTGTATACCTCCATAAGTCTGGTTCATCCTTGGGAGCAATTTCAAAATGCCTGAAGGTACCACGTTCATCTGTACAAACCATAGTACGCAAGTATAAACACCATGGGACCACGCAGCCATCATACCACTCAGGAAGGAGACGCGTTCTGCCTCCTAGAGATGAACGTACTTTGGTGCAAAAAGTGCAAATCAATCCCAGAACAACAGCAAAAGGACCTTGTGAAGATGCTGGAGGAAACAGGTACAAAAGTATCTATATCCACAGTAAAACGAGTCCTATATCGAAATAACCTGAAAGGCCGCTCAGCAAGGAAGAAGCCACTGCTCCAAAACTGCCATTAAAAAGCCAGACTACGGTTTGCAACTGCACATGGGGACAAAGATCATACTTTTTGGAGAAATGTCCTCTGTTCTGAAGAAACAAAAATATAACTGTTTGGCCATAAGGACCATCATTATGTTTGGAGGAAAAAGGGGGAGGCTTGCAGCCAAAGAACATCATCCCAACCATGAAGCACAGGGGTGGCAGCATCAGGTTGTGGGGGTGCCTTGATGCAGGAGGGACTGGTGCACTTCACAAAATAGATGGCATCATGAGGGAGGAAAATTGTGGATATATTGAAGAAACATCTCAAGACATCAGTTAAAGTTAAAGCTTGGTCGCAAATGGGTCTTCCAAATGGACAATGACCCCAAGCATACTTCCAAAGTTGTGGCAAAATGGCTTAAGGACAACAAAGTCCAGGCATTGGAGTGGCCATCCACAAAGCCCTGACCTCAATCCTATAGAAAATTTGTGGGCAGAACTGAAAAAGCATGTGCGAGCGAGGAGGCCTACAAACATGACTCAGTTACACCAGCTCTGTCAGGAGGAATGGGCCAAAATTAACCCAACTTATTGTGAGAAGCTTGTGGAAGGCTACCCGAAACGTTTGACCCAAGTTAAACAATTTAAAGGCAATGCTACCAAATACTAATTGAGTGTACAGTCATGGCCAAAAGTTGAGAATGACACAAATATGAATTTTCACAAAGTCTGCTGCCTCAGTTTATATGATGGCAATTTGCATATACTCCAGAATGTTATGAAGAGTGATCAGATGAATTGCAATTAATTGCAAAGTCCCTCTTTGCCATGCAAATGAACTGAATCCCCCAAAAAAACATTTCCACTGCATTTCAGCCCTGCCACTAAAGGACCAGCTGACATCAATGTCAGTGATTCTCTCATTAGCACAGGTGTGAGTGTTGACGAGGACAAGGCTGGAGATCACGCTGTCATGCTGATTGAGTTTGAATAACAGACTGGAAGCTTCAAAAGGAGGGTGATGCTTGGAATCATTGTTCTTCCTCTGTCAACCATGGTTACCTGCAGGGAAACACGTGCCGTCATCATCGCTTTGCACAAAATGGGCTTCACAGGCAAGGATATTGCTGCCAGTAAGATTGCACCTAAATCAACCATTTATCAGATCATCAAGACCTTCCAGGAGAGTGGTTCAATTGTTGTGAAGGCGGCTTCAGGGCGCCCAAGAAAGTCCAGCAAGCGCCAGGACCGTCTCCTAAAGTTGATTCAGCTGCAGGATCTGGGCACCACCAGTACAGAGCTTGCTCAGGAATGCCAGCAGGCAGGTGTGAGTGCATCTGCACGCACAGCGTGAGAAAGACTTTTGGAAGATGGTCTGGTGTCAAGAAGGGCAGCAAAGATGCCACTCTCCAGGAAAAACATCAGGGACAGACTGATATTCTGGAAAGGGTACAGTGATTGGACTGCTGAGGACTGGGGTAAAGTAATGTTCTCTGATGAATCCCCTTTCCGATTGTTTGGGGCATCTGGAAAAAAGCTTGTCTGGAGAAGACCAGGTGAGAGCTACCATCAGTCCTGTGTCATGCCAACAGTAAAGCATCCTGAAACCATTCATGTGTGGGGTTGCTTCTCAGCCAAGGGAGTGGGCTCACTCACAATTTTGCCTAAGAACACAGCCATGAATAAAGAAGGGTACCAACACATCCTCCGAGAGCAACTTCTCCCAAACATCCAGGAACAGTTCGGTGATGAACAATGCCTTTTCCAGCATGATGGAGCATAAGGCATAAGGCAAAAGTGATAACTACGTGGCTCGGGGAACAAAACATTGATATTTTGGGTCCATGGCCAGGAAACTCCACAGACCGTAATCCTATTGAGAATGTGTGGTCAATCCTCAAGAGACAAACAAAATCCCACAAACTCCAAGCATTGATTATGCAAGACTTGGCTGCCCACCTTATACCACCCACCACTGCGACCTGTATGCTCTAGTCGGCTGGCCCTTGCTACATATTCGTCGCCAGACCCACTGGCTCCAGGTCATCTACAAGTCCATGCTAGGTAAAGCTCCGCCTTATCTCAGTTCACTGGTCACGATAGCAACACCCACCCGTAGCACGCGCTCCAGCAGGTGTATCTCACTGATCATCCCTAAAGCCAACACCTCATTTGGCCGCCTTTCCTTCCAGTTCTCTGCTGCATGTGACTGGAACGAATTGCAAAAATCGTTGAAGTTGGAGACTTATCTCCCTCACAAACTTTAAACATCTGCTATCTGAGCAGCTAACCGATCGCTGCAGCTGTACATAGTCTATCGGTAAATAGCCCACCCATTTTTACCTACCTCATCCCCATACTGTTTATATTTATTTACTTTTCGGCTCTTTTGCACACTAGTATCTCTACCTGCACATGACCATCTGATCATTTATCACTCCAGTGTTAATCTGCTAAATTGTAATTATTCGCCTACCTCCTCATGCCTTTTGGACACAATGTATATAGACTCTTTTTTTCTACTGTGTTATTGACTTGTTTATTGTTTACTCCATGTGTAACTCTGTGTTGTTGTCTGTTCACACTGCTATGCTTTATCTTGGCCAGGTCGCAGTTGTAAATAAGAACTTGTTCTCAACTAGCCTACCTGGTTGAATAAAGGTAAAATAAAAAACAAAATAAATAAATAAAGAAGTTAATTGACAGCATGCCAGGGCAGATTGTAGAGGTTTTGAAAAAGAAGGGTCAATACAAATATGACTCTTTGCATCAACTTCATGTAATTGTCAATAAAAGCCTTTGACACGTATGAAATGCTTGTAATTATACTTCAGTAACATCTAAAGACACTGAAGCAGCAAACTTTGTAGAAATGAATGTGTCATTCTCAAAATTTTGCCCACAACTGTATGTAAACTTCTGACCCACCGGGCATGTGATGAAATAAATAATTCTCTCTCTCTACTATTATTCTGACACTTCACATTCTTAAAATAAAGTGGTGATCCTAACTGACCGAAGATAGGCAATTTTTACGAGGATTAAATGTTAGGAATTGTGAAAAACTGAGTTTAAATGTATTTGGCCTAGGTGTACGTAAACTTCGGACTTCAACTGTACATATGTTTGCCCCTCATGTGGTAAGGAGTGTGTGTTGTCCACTCACCTGGTGAGGTAGAGGCAGACCTTGGCATATGCATTGTCATCTATATAGAGCTCCAGCATATCTAGTCTCTCAATCTCCATCAACAGGTCACAGGCCTCGTGCTCAGCGTTGTGAGCCATGTTGTAGGGCACAATCTCCTTCACAAGCTTTAGCAGAGTCTCCTGTTGCGTCTTATCACTCTCCTCAACCTCCTGCCACTCTTTGGCCACCTCGCCTGCTAGGTGCCTAAACACACAGCAGAGTTTGGGTCATTTTTACTTAGTCTACCATTGTTAAAGCATGACTAAGTGAAAATTCTACTTAAGTAGAAGGTAAGATTCCCCCCTGTATGCATTGTTAGCCGTTTGGATTGGCGTCCTGTATCCTACCTGACGTATTCATGACCCCAGGACGCCAGCTCCTCCTGGGAGCCCAGCAGACGGTATTTCAGACACTCCCGCTCCCCACTCATTGTCATGGCCAAGACCGACACCACGTCCGCACAGAAACTCTGCAAAACAAAACAGACAAGAGTTAGCTGGACGTTTCTATAATGAGTTACGATGGGCCCTTCTGAACACGAATCCCTAGTGCCATCTAGATCTGAAATGTCCACTATACTAGGTATGTATCATTGTTACATTTTCCGTATCTCCAGTAACATTGTAAAATAAATCCATCACGATTTTGTGGTTATAAAGTAAAAGCAACAAAAAAAACATGATAGCACACACCCAGAGAATTTTTTTTTATGTAGAGGTGCTGCCTATAGGGATGGCAAGACTTTATTGCTTCCTTTCCCTGTCTGCTTTTACTCACAGTAATTTATTGGGTAAATCACCAATGTTTCGGATTCACTGTTCCTTCAGGGTGGCATCACTGTGCCAGCTTCAGGGTCCCTGAAGAAGGCACTGTGATAAAGTTTTGCCATCCCCATCTCCTGTTTTCCCAACTGTCACAGTTATCCATTTAGCAAGGACATAGCCATCGGTATTCCCACCTTGTTCTCGCCAGGCGCCATGCCCTCGTAGATCTCTTTGAGCTTGCCATAGTGTGGCCGCAGGAACTTCAGGGGCTTAGGCACAGAGGTCATGGAGGTGGTGGAAGAGCGGATCTGCCTGCGCAGCTCCTCTAGAGCAGGCCGGTATAGAGACGTGTCCGTCTCCTGTGGATGGGTGTTTGAGAGAGAGAGAGAGAGAAAGGGGGCGGGGAGGTGTACATTGCAGATGTACAAAGAATGTTGTTTTATATGGATAATCACCAAAGACTTGCAGTGTGTGTAAATGACTGACTCTCCATACTAACACCTTATGTACAGTAAAAAAAAATAAAAAAAGAATATAAAGAGCTATAGTCCCAGAATGTCCAAAGCAAAACCAGACTTGAGGTTTAGCAGTCCTTGTGGTAGTGGTACTCACACCAAGCCTCTCCACCATCATCTCCAGCTCTTCTTGCAGCTGTTTGTCCTCATCAGACTGGATAGAAATGAAAGGAACTGACATTACAGTATGACAGATTCAACATGGGAAATAAAAAATAAAAAAAATAACCCTGCACAGTAAACAAAGAACAATGTGTGTTCCAACAGGAACCTAAAACAATGAAAGGCTCTGCAATTTGCTAACTGATAAATATTGGAGCATTCTGTCATACACCGGTCCTATACCATTGGCATTGTCGACGGATGGAAGGGTTGCCCTGATAACTAGCTATATCCAACGTTGCCTGTCTGAAATTGCCTAATGTACTGTACTCGCTAATACGTTTACAAACCCATTTATGTAAATAGCTAGCTAAACAAACCACACGTAATAACTATACCCACCTCGCAATCAAACATCACTGATCATAACACATATAGGTTATCTAGTTACTCTCAACAAGAAAATCTGATAACGACAGGCAGGTTAATTTACTGCAGTTGCAAAGTCACTAGCTGTATTGTAACAACATTAGCGAGTTGTTTACAAAGCAACACTAACGTCATTTAGATAGTTAACGTTACGTTATTGTAACTTCGCTACCTAACTACTTAGCTAACTTTTAGTTTATCTATCGGTAGTTCATTTCTGGCCTGTCATTAGCAATAGCTAACGTTAGCCAACTACCGGCTTTGCTAACATTAACTAGATGAATACGTGTTTTATAGCTCGCTTTCAGTCGGAAACAATAATCTTAATTGTTGGCACCTGGTACATAGCCAGCCATGACATACTTTTCATTAAAGGAGACTCAAACAGTTCGTTATTATTTTGAATGACAACGCTTTTGGCCTGTTCAACCATGTCAAGCAGGCAGTGAGTGACTCAGGCAAAAACGCTGCTCTGCTTCCCTTGTTCAAGATGTTTAGAAAAGTGGCACAAATCACCAGTTCTTGCTCTTCTTTTTTATCCTTGTCCTTCCCTGTGGGCTTAATCTCCTTTTCCTCTGTCTTTTCGGACTGCTTTTTCTCTTTCTTTTTTGCGTCCTCCATGGTTGCTGTTTTACGAAATTCGGCTACGGATAAACTGAAGAACAGGAGACTTCCTCTCTTCAGAACCGTGGAAGTTTGCTGACATCGATAGTGTTCTACCGCCACCTGCCATGCGGGAATAATATTGCACCAATCCCTACTCTTAACCCCACGACGATAGATGGCAGCACTTAGTATATCCAAAGTTGGCACGTACACAAATAAGAAAAAAACATTCACATGATCACGTAAACAAATATCACGTGTCTTTCTATTTCCAAAAGAGTACTTTCAAGTTTCTATGATCTTTCCTTGTTAGTTTTTCCCAGCCCGTCAACATGGCTTTTCAAGCGCTCATAGTTTTTACTTTAGCATGTCTGTGTGTCCCTTGTTACGGTAACAGAAAATTCATAGAAATAGATACATCTTCTAATGATGTGCAGAAGGGAAAAGGCAAACCTGTCTTTCATGAGCAATGGATTACACAAAAACTGGACCACTTCAACGGTGCAGACAGTCGAGTGTGGAATCAAGTAAGTTCTGACATTTTATGATATTCTTATTCGCACTGCAGTATATGGAGATATCAGTTACCTGTTAGTTTTTCTGTCTACTGTCTAGGCGTGATCAAGTCTGTTAGTTCATGCATAACACAACATACCGTTTATTACATTTCCAGAAATTCCTTGTAACTGAGACGCACTACCGAGCTGGAGGACCGGTGTTTTTAATGATCGGCGGAGAAGGTCCAATCAACGCCGGATGGATGGCCATGAACCCTGGTTCGGCCTGGCTTACTTATGCCAAGAAGTTCGGCGCCCTCTGCCTTATGGTAGAGCATCGTTTCTACGGCGACAGTCGTCCCACAGTGTAAGTTTTTTAAATATACAGTATCAGTCAAAAGTTTGGACACCTACTCATTCAAGTGTTTTTCTTTATTTTTACTATTTTCTACATTGTAAAATATAATAGTTAAGACATCAAAACTATGAAATAACACATGGAATCATGTAGTAACCAAACAAGTGTTAAACAAATCTAAATATATTTTAGATTCTTCAAAGTAGGCAACCTTTGCCTTGATGACAGCTTTGCACACTATTGGCATTCTCTCAACCAGCTTCAGCTGGAATGCTTTTCCAACAGTTCCCCACATATGCTTATCTGCTTTTCTTTCACTCTGTGGCCCAACTCATCCCAAACCAATTGGGTTGAGGTCGGGTGATTATGGAGGCCAGGCTATCTGATGCAGCACTCCATCACTCTCCTTCTTGGTCAAATAGCCCTTACACAGCCTGTAGGTGTGTTGGGTCATTGTCCTGTTAAAAAACAAACCTGTTTTTGCTTTGTCATTATGGGGTATTGTGTGTAGATTGATGAGGAAAAAAAACAGATTGGATGGCGTATCACTGCAGAATGCTGTGGTAGCCATGCTGGTTAGGTGTGCCTTGAATTCTAAATAAATCACTCTGTGTCACCAGCAAAGCACCCCACACCATCATACCTCCTCCATGCTTCACGGTGGGAACCACACATGCAGAGATAATCCGTTCACCTACTCTGCGTCTCACAAAGAAACAGCGGTTGGAACCAAAAATCTCACATTTGGACTCATCAGACCGAAGGACAGATTTCCACCAGTCTAATGTCCATTGCTCATGTTTCTTGGCCCAAGCAAGTCTCTTCTTCTTATTGGTGTCATTTAGTAGAGTTTTTTTTGTTGCAGCAATTCGACCATGAAGGCCTGATTCACACAGTCTCCTCTGAACAGTTGATGTTTAGATGTGTCTGTTACTTGAACTCTGAAGCATTTATTTGGGCTGTTAACTCTAATGAACTTATCCTCTGTAGCAGAGGTAACTCTGGGTCTTCCTTTCCTGTGGCGGTCCTCATGAGAGCCAGTTTCATCATGAGAGCCAGTTTCATCATGAGAGCCAGCTCATGAGAGCCAGTTTCATCATGAGAGCCAGTTTCATCATGAGATCCAGCTCATGAGAGCCAGCTCATGAGAGCCAGCACAAGTGCGACTGCACTTGAAGAAGTTCTTGAAATGTTCCGTATTGACAGACCTTCATGTCTTAAAGTAATGATGGACTGTTGTTTCTCTTTGCTTATTTGAGCTGTTCTTGCCATAATATGGACTTGGTATTTTACCAAATAGGGCTGTCTTCTGTATACCAGCCCTACCTTGTCACAACACAACTGATTGGCTCAAATGCATTAAGAAGGAAAGAAATTCCACAAATTAACTTTTAAGAAGGCACACCTGTTAATTTAAATGCATTCCAGGTGACTACCTCATGGAGCTGGTTGAGAGAATGCCAAGAGTGTGCAAAGCTGTCGTCAAGGCAAAGTGTGGCTACTTTGAATTATCTCAAATATATTTTATATTTTGATTTGTTTAACATTTTTTGGTGACTACATGATCCCTTATGTGTTATTTCATAGTTTTGATGTCTTCAATATTATTCTACAATGTAGAAAATAGTAAAAATAAATAAAAACCTTTGAATTAGCAGGTGTGGCCAAACTTTTGACTGGTGCTGTATATGGGATGATTTTATGTATGTTTAGATATTTCTAGTAATTTTAAATGCGCTTGTATTACGGTGGCAGTTCTTCATCAAATAACCTCTAGGGGACAGAGTTCAATTGAAAGGTGAGCACCCCTGTCCATCAGTGTCCTGTGCTCTCTCAATATGAATCTCATTTAACTGATGGATATCTGTTATTATTTGTATCTGGCTAGTTCAAAGAATCTAGTGGAATTGATTGACGTGTCGTTCATACAGAGTATAGAAATAGTCAACCAGGTGTTGAGTGAGGCTCTCAAACTGGTTTCCTCCTGACTTGATTAGCCCCTTGTCTGTCTTGTCCCGCACAGTGACCTGAGCACAGAGAACCTGCGGTTCCTCAGCAGTCAACAAGCTCTGGCCGACCTGGCTCACTTCCTCACTGTCATCACTAAAGAACGGGGCTTGACCAACAGCAAGTGGGTGGCATTCGGCGGGTCATACCCAGGTGCGCTGGCAGCCTGGTCCCGACTCAAGTACCCCCACCTGATTCATGCTGCTGTGGCAAGCAGCGCACCTCTCCACGCCACGGTAAACTTCTCAGGTAATAATAACACACAGTAATCCTCCTTTCTCTCAGTGATCTGTCAATTTTCTCTCAGGCTTGTCCAAGTCCCCATCTCTCTTCCTCTACATGACCAGTGTCACTCTGCCTGCAGGAGTTTCAGAATACCTGGAGGAGGGTGTCTCAATCATTTTAACATTTGTCTGAAATAAACTTAAGCAAATCAGGGTAGCCTAGTGGTTAGAGCGTTGGACTAGTAACCAGAAGTTTGCAAGTTCAAACCCCCGAGCTGACAAGGTACAAATCTGTCGTTCTGCCCCTGAACAGGCAGTTAACCCACTGTTCCTAGGCCGTCATTGAAAATAAGAATTTGTTCTTAACTGACTTGCCTAGTTAAATAAAGGTACAAATCAAAAACTCAATAATCAGCAGAGGCATAACAAAAGATTGAGCCTGGATTGGCCTGGACTTCAGAAGACCCGAATGTTCTGAATGTTTCACCTTGCTGAATATAGTCCCCAGGCAGAACCATTTTATGGGATAATGAACTGGAAATAGTCATGCACTGACTATGAGCCTGTCACTATCAGTGGAGGTTGCTGAGGGGAGGACGGCTCATAGTAATTGCTAGAATGGAGGCAATGGAAACCATATGTTTGATAGCATTCCATTGACTATTCCAGCCATTATTATGATCCGTCCTCCCCTCAGCAGCCTCCACTGGTCACTATGTATATTAGAGTTGAGGATAATGGTCAGTGTTATACCCTGGAGGGCAGATAGAGGAATAGTGGTGGATGGGGAAGAGTGAAGGGTCCTCTCTAGGTTGTTGTCTTTGGCTTTCTCTTCTTTTCTCTCTTCTATTGTCTCACTGGTTTCTCGAGGAAGAGCTCTCCCTCGCCCTCCATTTGGTAAATCCAACCACAATTATATCCTCCTGATTCCTGCTTACAAGCAAAAATTAAAGCAGGAAGCACCAGTGACTTGGTCTATAAAAAAGTGGTCAGGTGAAGCAGATGCTAAACTACAGGACTGTTTTGCTATCACATACTGGAACATGTTCTGGGATTCTTTCGATGGTATTGAGGAGTACACCACATCAGTCACTGGCTTTATCAATAAGTGCATTGAGGACGTCGTCTCCACAGTGACTGTACGCACATACCCCAACCAGAAGCCATGGATTACAGGCAACATTTGCACTGAGCTAAAGGGTAGAGCTGCCACTTTCAAGGTGCGGGACTCTAACACGGAAGCTTATAAAAAATCCTGCTATATCAAACAGGCAAAGCGTCAATACAGGGCTAAGATTGAATCGTACTACACCGGCTCCGACGCTCGTCTTATGTGGTAGAGCTTGCAAACTATTACAGACTACAAAGGGAAGCACAGCGGCGAGCTGCCCAGTGACACGAGCCTACCAGATGAGCTAAATAATTTATATGCTCGCTTCGAGGCAAGCAACACTGAGGCATGCATGAGAGCATCAGCTGTTCCGGACGACTGTGTGATCACACTCTCCGTAGCCGACGTGAGTAAGACCTTTAAACAGGCCAACATTCACAAGGCTGTGGGGCCAGACGGATTACAAAGATCTGTGCTCTGGGCATGTGCGGACCAACTGGCAGGTGTCTACACTGACATTTTCAACATGTCCCTGATTGAGTCTGTAATACCAACATGTTTCAAGCAGACCACCATAGTCCTTGCACCCAATAATACGAAGGCAACCTGCCTAAATGACTACAGACCCGTAGCACTCACGTCCGTAGCCATGAAGTGCTTTGAAAGGCTGGTAATGGCTCACATCAACACCATTATCCCAGAAACCCTCTACCCACTCCAATTTGCATACCGCCCAAACAGATCCACAGATGATGCAATCCCTATTGCACTCCACACTGCCCTTTCCCACCTGGACAAAAGGTACACCTACGTGAGAATGCTATTCATTGACTACAGCTCATCGTTCAACACCATAGTACCCTCAAAGCTCATCAATAAGCTAAGGATCCTGGGACTAAACACCTCTCTCTGCAACTGGATCCTGGACTTCCGGACGGGCCGCCCCCAGGTGATGAGGGTAGGTAGCAACACATCTGCCACACTGATCCTCAACACTGGAGCCCCTAAGTGGTGCATGCTCAGTCCCCTCTTGTACTCCTTGTTCACCCACAACTGCATGGCCAGGCACGACTCCAAGACCATCATTAAGTTTGCAGACGACACAACAGTGACAGGCCTGATCACAGACAATGACGGGACAGCCTATAGGGAGGAGGTCAGAGACCTGGCCGGGTGGTGCCAGAATAACAACCTATCCCTCAATGTAACCAAGACTAAGGAGATGATTGTGGTCTACAGGAAAAGGAGGACCGAGCACTCCGCCATTCTCATCGACAGGGCTGTAGTGGAGAAGGTTGAGAGCTTCAAGTTCCTTGGTGTCCACATCACCAGCAACTAGAATGGTCCAAACACACCAAGACAGTCGTGAATAGGGCACGACAAAGCCTATTCCCCCTAAAGAAACTAAAAAGATTTGGCATGGGTCCTCAGATCCTCAAAAAGTTCTGCAACTGCACCATCAAGAGCATCCTGACTGGTTGCATCACTGCCTGGAACGGCAATTACTTGGCCTCAAACCGCAAGGCACTACAGAGGGTAGTGCATACGGCCCAGTACATCACTGGGGTTAAGCTGCCTGCCATCCAGGACCTCTACACCAGGCGGTGTTAGAGGAAGGCCCTACAAATTGTCAAAGAGCCCAGTCACCCCAGTCATAGACTATTCTCTCTACAACCGCATGGCAAGCGGTACCGGAGTGCCAAGTCTAGGACAAAAAGGCTTCTCAATAGTTTTTACCCCCAAGCCATAAGACTCCTCAACAGGTAATCAAATGGCTAACCGGGCTAGCTGCATTGTGTCCCGCCACCCACCACCCGCCAACCCCTCTTTTACGCTTCTGCTACTCTCTGTCTATCATATATGCATAGTATATATATATATATATATATATATATATATATATGCAAAATTATTCAGCCCCCTTAAGTTAATACTTTGTAGCGCCACCTTTTGCTGCGATTACAGCTGTAAGTCGCTTGGGGTATGTCTCTATCAGTTTTGCATATCGAGAGACTGAAATTTTTTCCCATTCCTCCTTGCAAAACAGCTCGAGCTCAGTGAGGTTGGATGGAGAGCATTTGTGAACAGCAGTTTTCAGTTCTTTCCACAGATTCTCGATTGGATTCAGGTCTGGACTTTGACTTGGCCATTCTAACACCTGGATATGTTTATTTTTGAACCATTCCATTGTAGATTTTGCTTTATGTTTTGGATCATTGTCTTGTTGGAAGACAAATCTCCGTCCCAGTCTCAGGTCTTTTGCAGACTCCATCAGGTTTTCTTCCAGAATGGTCCTGTATTTGGCTCCATCCATCTTCCCATCAATTTTAACCATCTTCCCTGTCCCTGCTGAAGAAAAGCAGGCCCAAACCATGATGCTGCCACCACCATGTTTGACAGTGGGGATGGTGTGTTCAGCTGTGTTGCTTTTACGCCAAACATAACATTTTGCATTGTTGCCAAAAAGTTCAATTTTGGTTTCATCTGACCAGAGCACCTTCTTCCACATGTTTGATGTGTCTCCCAGGTGGCTTGTGGCAAACTTTAAACAACACTTTTTATGGATATCTTTAAGAAATGGCTTTCTTCTTGCCACTCTTCCATAAAGGCCAGATTTGTGCAATATACGACTGATTGTTGTCCTATGGACAGAGTCTCCCACCTCAGCTGTAGATCTCTGCAGTTCATCCAGAGTGATCATGGGCCGCTTGGCTGCATCTCTGATCAGTCTTCTCCTTGTATGAGCTGAAAGTTTAGAGGGACGGCCAGGTCTTGGTAGATTTGCAGTGGTCTGATACTCCTTCCATTTCAATATTATCGCTTGCACAGTGCTCCTTGGGATGTTTAAAGCTTGGGAAATCTTTTTGTATCCAAATCCGGCTTTAAACTTCTTCACAACAGTATCTCGGACCTGCCTGGTGTGTTCCTTGTTCTTCATGATGCTCTCTGCGCTTTTAACGGACCTCTGAGACTATCACAGTGCAGGTGCATTTATACAGAGACTTGATTACACACAGATGGATTGTATTTATCATCATTAGTCATTTAGGTCAACATTGGATCATTCAGAGATCCTCACTGAACTTCTGGAGAGAGTTTGCTGCACTGAAAGTAAAGGGGCTGAATAATTTTGCACGCCCAATTTTTCAGTTTTTGATTTGTTAAAAAAGTTTGAAATATCCAATAAATGTCGTTCCACTTCATGATTGTGTCCCACTTGTTGTTGATTCTTCACAAAAAAATACAGTTTTATATCTTTATGTTTGAAGCCTGAAATGTGGCAAAAGGTTGCAAAGTTCAAGGGGGCCGAATACTTTCGCAAGGCACTGTACATACTACTTCAATCAGCCCGACTAACCGGTGCCTGTATATAGCCTCGCTACTGTATATAGCCTCGCTACTGTTATAGCCTCGCTACTGTTATAGCCTCGCTACTGTATATAGCCTCGCTACTGTTATAGCCTCGCTACTGTATATAGCCTCGCTACTGTATATAGCCTCACTACTGTTATAGCCTCACTACTGTTATAGCCTCACTACTGTATATAGCCTCGCTACTGTATATAGCCTCGCTACTGTATATAGCCTCGCTACTGTATATAGCCTCGCTACTGTATATAGCCTCACTACTGTATATAGCCTCGCTACTGTATATAGCCTCACTACTGTATATAGCCTCACTACTGTATATAGCCTCGCTACTGTATATAGCCTCGCTACTGTATATAGCCTCACTACTGTTATTTTTCACAGTCTTTTTTACTGTTGTTATTATTTCTTTACTTACCTATTGTTCACCTAATACCTTTTTTGCAATGTTGGTTAGAGCCTGTAAGTAAGCATTTCACTGTAAGTTCTATACACCTGTTGTATTCGGTGCACGTGACAAATAAACTTTGATTTGATTTGGGTGTCACCAAGGCAACAGTGTCTTGGAATATGGACAACTATAACAACACACACTGACCCCTTTTGATGAGACTGGGAACATTTAGAGATCAACCAACACACACAAACACAGAAGCTCAGTTGGGAATACTGCACTGATGTCAGATACCGTCATATTTCTCCCAGTCCACGCAAGTTTCTATTTCCCAACAATGAGCAGGCCATTGTGGTTTAGTGAGTGTTTTTAACCATAAGTGCTTTCTCTTGTTCAAGGCTCACTTTTTCCTCTGTAAAGATCATCATTTTTAGAAAGTCATAAACAGTGAAATAGTATGGTTATTATTGTGGTAACCACACATGGAGCTGGCCTGTCCATACCGGGACGGAGACACTTCAACAATGTGTTTGAAAACTCTAACTCTTAACACTGTACGATATTCTAAATAAGGTTCAGGTTATTTGAACAGTACTCCTACGCACTGTTTAAGTATGACTTTGGGAGGTACTTAGAGACTGGAGGCAGAAAGGGTTCTATAAATACAATCCACTCATTATATATTATGACATGACTTACTGGCTCTGTGTTGGAACAGTCACCATGTCTTGTGGTCACCATATTGTCTCAAAACGTTATTTGCTCTGTTTAAATAGTGTTGGTTCATAGTGACTTGTGTTTGAACTGTGTGTTGTCTCTCTCTGCATTTTGCCCAGAGTACCTGGAGGTGGTGTGGCGGGCCCTGGCAGCTGAGAACCCAGAGTGCCCCCTGCTGGTAAAGAAGGCTTTTGACACCCTGCAGGAGCGCATCAAAGACCCCAACAACTACGACAACATCACCAAAGATTTCAAGTACTACACCTCTCCTCTTTTCCCGCCCTCCCTCCGCCTCTCACAATATAGCCCACTGTCACGACCCGGATCAAAGCCCATTACAAAAATGGAGACAACGTGGAGATATATTTAAAAACATATTTAATAACTGAAGTAACCTATATACAATAAACAATGGTGTGTGAGTACAGGCCACGGTGTAACGCTCATTCCTTCCCATAGGCCCATAGGTGACGTTGTTGCCGGTGGTGTCTGGTGAGGACCTGCCTTACTACAACAAGCCTACAAGCCCTCAGTCCAGCCTCTCTCAGCCTATTGCAGACAGTCTGAGCACTGATGGAGGGATTGTGCGTTCCTGGTGTAACTAGGGCAGTTGTTGTTTCCATCCTGTATCTGTCCCGCAGGTGTGATGTACTGTGCAGGTGTTGTTACACGTGGTCTGCCACTGTGAGAACGATCAGCTGCCCGTCCTGTCTCCCTGTAGCGCTGTCTAGGCGTCACACAGTACGGACATTGCAATTTATTGCCCTGGCCACATCTGCAGTCCTCATTCCTCCTTGCTGCATGCCTAAGGCATGTTCACGCAGATGTGCAGGGACCCTGGGCATCTTTCTTTTGGTGTTTTTCAGAGTCAGTAGAAAGGCCTCTTTAGTGTCCTAAGTTTTCATAACTGTGACCTTAATTGCCTACCGTCTGTAAGCACTGTTCCACAGGTGCATGTTCATTAATTGTTTATGGTTCATTGAACAAGCATGGGAAACAGTGTTTAAACCCTTTACAATGAAGATGTGAAGTTATTTGGATTTTTACGAATTATCTTTGAAAGACCGGGTCCTGAAAAAGGGGTTTATTTTTTTGCTCATTTTATTTTTAATTTTTTTTTTCCCGGGGCTATAGTTATGCTCACCCGTATGCAATCCCTTTAGCATTGCTAGCCAGCTTGCTTGCTAGCTATAGAGGCCATCAGCAGTAGCTAAATACTGTAGCTGCTAAATACTGTAGCTAGCCAGCAAGCAATGCTATTTTGCCTATTCTACCGTTTTGTAGAATGCATACAGGCATATAGTGCAGGAAAATGGAATTCGGGCATACTGTGGACATTTAAATGTAGGTGTAGATGCATGACTGGTTCGAAATTCGATCAGAATACTAAAGCTGCAAGAACTGTCAAGTCTAGACATGGCAATAGTCTCTCTGAAAGGCATTGGTGCTCCAGGCGGACAAAGGAATCACTCTCCACCTCTTCATTCAGTCCCTCTTATGTCCCTCCCTCCGTCCCCCTCCTTCATTCAGTCCCATTCAGTCCCTCCCTGTTAACCTTTCCCTCTCCCTCTTAACCTCTCCCTCTCCCTCTTAACCTTTCCCTCTCCCTCTTAACCTTTCCCTCTTAACCTTTCCCTCTCCCTCTTAACCTTTCCCTCTCCCTCTTAACCTTTCCCTCTCCCTCTTAACCTCTCCCTCTCCCTCTTAACCTTTCCCTCTCCCTCTTAACCTTTCCCTCTTAACCTTTCCCTCTCCTTCTTAACCTTTCCCTCTCCTTCTTAACCTTTCCCTCTCCCTCTTAACCTTTCCCTCTCCCTCTTAACCTTTCCCTCTCCCTCTTAACCTTTCCCTCTCCCTCTTAACCTTTCCCTCTCCCTCTTAACCTTTCCCTCTTCCTCTTAACCTTTCCCTCTTCCTCTTAACCTTTCCCTCTCCCTGTTAACCTCTCCCTCTTAACCTTTCCCTCTCCCTCTTAACCTTTCCCTCTCCCTCTTAACCTTTCCCTCTCCCTCTTAACCTTTCCCTCTCCCTGTTAACCTTTCCCTCTCCCTGTTAACCTTTCCCTCTCCCTGTTAACCTCTCCCTCTCCCTGTTAACCTCTCCCTCTCCCTGTTAACCTTTCCCTCTCCCTCTTAACCTTTCCCTCTCCCTCTTAACCTTTCCCTCTCCCTCTTAACCTTTCCCTCTCCCTGTTAACCTTTCTCTCTCCCGCTTAACCTTTCCCTCTCCCTGTTAACCTTTCCCTCTCCCTGTTAACCTTTCCCTCTCCCTGTTAACCTTTCCCTCTCCCTGTTAACCTTTCCCTCTCCCTGTTAACCTTTCCCTCTCCCTGTTAACCTCTTCCTCTCCCTGTTAACCTTTCCCTCTCCCTGTTAACCTTTCCCTCTCCCTGTTAACCTTTCCCTCTCCCTGTTAACTTCTCCCTCTCCCTGTTAACCTTTCCCTCTCCCTGTTAACCTTTCCCTCTCCCTCTTAACCTTTCCCTTTCCCTGTTAACCTTTCCCTCTCCCTGTTAACTTCTCCCTCTCCCTGTTAACCTTTCCCTCTCCCTGTTAACCTTTCCCTCTCCCTGTTAACTTCTCCCTCTCCCTGTTAACTTCTCCCTAGCCGGTAACCTCTTAACCGTCATCGTATCATTTATTAGTGTGTTTGTAGACTTGAAAGTGAAAGGGTTTTAGTCAAGTGTTTGTGTGGCATGTCTGCATGCCTTGGTCACATTGGTCTTTGGCTTTAGGGGCAGTCTCTTATTACTGCATGCTCTCTGTGTGCTTGTTCCAGGTTGTCATAGTGACTGTATGGTCATTTTATATGGTGAACGGTGGGCTGAGACTGCTTTATTAGTCTGGCAACTGCTACTGATGTCAGACTGACACACACAGACCATGCATTTGTCTGGGCAGCTGCCTGACCACACTGTACAAGTGCGCACACACAAAAACACATGTACATGTAGTTCATGTCTCCGTCTGTCCTATTTTCTAACCACAAGATACCTCTGAGAGACAGTGTCAGCGTCACAGTTCTGTCCTGAGGTCGCTCTGTCACGGGTCACTTCCAAAGTCAACATGTGACCTCAACTAGGGGGTGGGACTGGGCCTGTTGTGGGCGGTGACTAATGACAACACAAACAACAACCCTCTAGGGCTTTTGGATGATGGTAATTTGCTAGCCCAATGTTAGAATAGCAAAAAAAAAAACATTACCTCCTCTGCTCCTGAGTCCTTAAATAGAATGAATAGAATGGTCGTCCCCATTCAAGTCAATGATGGCAGAATGGGTGGACTGGCGGCCATTGGGGGAAGTAAAAGCAGGAAGTGTACTCATCAATATGTGCCATGATTTGTTGATTCAACTTAACTGACATTACAAAAATGACATTCCATTGCATGGGCCACATTGGTTAACATAATTTGAATTAACATTCTACATTGCCAAATAAATTATTAAATCACAATACCAGGACGCCATTACGAGTGTAATGATGAGTTTACCAGTCAAATTGCCAGGGTTAGAGGTTCCAAGCGTTCTATTCATTCTATTTCTGGGTATGTGTTACGGTGCGTGAATGAGGACCCAAAAGCGAATTAACGTAAACAGAACTTCTTTAATAACAAAACATAGGTAGGCTCAGATGGACCGGCAGATTCCGACAGGACAGGACAAGGTTGCAGCAAACATGACGATAGTCTGGTTCAGGCATGAAAAACACAAACAAGAATCCGACAAAGACAGGAACAAAAACAGAGAGAGATATAGAGGACTAATCAGAGGGAAAAAGGGAACAGGTGGGAAAAGGGGTGACGAGGTAGTTAGGAGGAGACAAGGAACAGCTGGGGGAAAGAGGGGGAGAAAAGGTAACCTAATAACGACCAGCAGAGGGAGACAGGGTGAAGGGAAAGGACAGAAACAAGACACAACATGACAATACATGACAGTATGTTTGTGAATTCAATCTGGAGTGCCAGAAGGCGCTCAGAGTGCGCTCTGGACGTTTGTAAATTCAGAGCCAGTCAGATTGTCCGTTTGTAAATTCAGAGCCAGTCAGATTGTCCGTTTGTAAATTCAGAGCGCTGTCAGATTGTCCGTTTGTAAATTCAGAGCGCTGTCAAATTGTCAGTTTGTAAATTCAGAGTGCTGTCAGATTGTCCGTTTGTAAATTCAGAGCGCTGTCAGATGGTCCGTTTGTAAATTCAGAGCGCTGTCAGATTGTCCGTTTGTAAATTCAGAACGCTGTCAGATTGTCCGTTTGTAAATTCAGAGCGCTGTCAGATTGTCCGTTTGTAAATTCAAAGCCAGTCAGATTGTCCGTTTGTAAATTCAGAGCCAGTCAGATTGTCCGTTTGTAAATTCAGAGCCAGTCAGATTGTCCGTTTGTAAATTCAGAGCCAGTAAGATAGCCGTTTGTAAATTCAGAGCGCTGTCAGATTGTCCGTTTGTAAATTCAGAGCGCTGTCAGATTGTCCGTTTGTAAATTCAGAGCACTGTCAGATTGTCCGTTTGTAAATTCAGAGCCAGTCAGATTGTCCGTTTGTAAATTCAGAGCGCAGTTAGATTGTCCGTTTGTAAATTCAGAGCGCAGTTAGAATGTCCGTTTGTAAATTCAGAGCCAGTCAGATTGTCCGTTTGTAAATTCAGAGCCAGTCAGATTGTCCGTTTGTAAATTCAGAGCGCTGTCAGATGGTCCGTTTGTAAATTCAGAGCGCTGTCAGATGGTCCGTTTGTAAATTCAGAGCGCTGTCAGATGGTCCGTTTGTAAATTCAGAGCGCTGTCAGATTGTCCGTTTGTAAATTCAGAGCGCTGTCAGATGGTCCGTTTGTAAATTCAGAGCGCTGTCAGATTGTCTGTTTGTAAATTCAGAGCGCTGTCAGATTGTCCGTTTGTAAATTCAGAGCGCTGTCAGATGGTCCGTTTGTAAATTCAGAGCGCTGTCAGATTGTCCGTTTGTAAATTCAGAACGCTGTCAGATTGTCCGTTTGTAAATTCAGAGCCAGTCAGATTGTCCGTTTGTAAATTCAGAGCGCTGTCAGATTGTCCGTTTGTAAATTCAGAGCGCTGTCAGATTGTCCGTTTGTAAATTCAGAGCCAGTCAGATTGTCCGTTTGTAAATTCAGAGCGCTGTCAGATTGTCCGTTTGTAAATTCAGAGCGCTGTCAGATTGTCCGTTTGTAAATTCAAAGCCAGTCAGATTGTCCGTTTGTAAATTCAGAGCCAGTCAGATTGTCCGTTTGTAAATTCAGAGCCAGTCAGATTGTCCGTTTGTAAATTCAGAGCGCTGTCAGATTGTCCGTTTGTAAATTCAGAGCCAGTCAGATTGTCCGTTTGTAAATTCAGAGCCAGTCAGATTGTCCGTTTGTAAATTCAGAGCCAGTCAGATTGTCCGTTTGTAAATTCAGAGCGCTGTCAGATTGTCCGTTTGTAAATTCAGAGCGCTGTCAGATTGTCCGTTTGTAAATTCAGAGCGCTGTCAGATTGTCCGTTTGTAAATTCAGAGCGCTGTCAGATTGTCCGTTTGTAAATTCAGAGCCAGTCAGATTGTCCGTTTGTAAATTCAGAGCGCAGTTAGATTGTCCGTTTGTAAATTCAGAGCGCAGTTAGAATGTCCGTTTGTAAATTCAGAGCCAGTCAGATTGTCCGTTTGTAAATTCAGAGCGCTGTCAGATTGTCCGTTTGTAAATTCAGAGCGCAGTCAGATTGTCCGTTTGTAAATTCAGAGCGCAGTTAGATTGTCCGTTTGTAAATTCAGAGCGCTGTCAGATTGTCCGTTTGTAAATTCAGAGCGCTGTCAGATTGTCCGTTTGTAAATTCAGAGCGCTGTCAGATTGTCCGTTTGTAAATTCAGAGCGCTGTCAGATTGTCCGTTTGTAAATTCAGAGCGTTGTCAGATTGTCCGTTTGTAAATTCAGAGCCAGTTAGATTGTCCATTTGTAAATTCAGAGCCAGTTAGATTGTCCGTTTGTAAATTCAGAGCCAGTTAGATTGTCCGTTTGTAAATTCAGAGCGTTGTCAGATTGTCCGTTTGTAAATTCAGAGCCAGTTAGATTGTCCGTTTGTAAATTCAGAGCCAGTTAGATTGTCCGTTTGTAAATTCAGAGCACTGTCAGATTGTCCGTTTGTAAATTCAGAGCCAGTCAGATTGTCCGTTTGTAAATTCAGAGCCAGTCAGATTGTCCGTTTGTAAATTCAGAGCGCTGTCAGATGGTCCGTTTGTAAATTCAGAGCGCTGTCAGATGGTCCGTTAGTAAATTCAGAGCGCTGTCAGATTGTCCGTTTGTAAATTCAGAGCGCTGTCAGATTGTCCGTTTGTAAATTCAGAGCGCTGTCAGATGGTCCGTTTGTAAATTCAGAGCGCTGTCAGATTGTCCGTTTGTAAATTCAGAACGCTGTCAGATTGTCCGTTTGTAAATTCAGAGCGCTGTCAGATTGTCCGTTTGTAAATTCAGAGCGCTGTCAGATTGTCCGTTTGTAAATTCAGAGCGCTGTCAGATTGTCCGTTTGTAAATTCAGAGCGCTGTCAGATTGTCCGTTTGTAAATTCAGAGCGCTGTCAGATTGTCCGTTTGTAAATTCAGAGCGTTGTCAGATTGTCCGTTTGTAAATTCAGAGCATTGTCAGATTGTCCGTTTGTAAATTCAGAGCCAGTTAGATTGTCCATTTGTAAATTCAGAGCCAGTTAGATTGTCCGTTTGTAAATTCAGAGCCAGTTAGATTGTCCGTTTGTAAATTCAGAGCGTTGTCAGATTGTCCGTTTGTAAATTCAGAGCCAGTTAGATTGTCCGTTTGTAAATTCAGAGCCAGTTAGATTGTCCGTTTGTAAATTCAGAGCACTGTCAGATTGTCCGTTTGTAAATTCAGAGCCAGTCAGATTGTCCGTTTGTAAATTCAGAGCCAGTCAGATTGTCCGTTTGTAAATTCAGAGCGCTGTCAGATTGTCCGTTTGTAAATTCAGAGCGCTGTCAGATGGTCCGTTTGTAAATTCAGAGCGCTGTCAGATTGTCCGTTTGTAAATTCAGAGCGCTGTCAGATTGTCCGTTTGTAAATTCAGAGCGCTGTCAGATGGTCCGTTTGTAAATTCAGAGTGCTGTCAGATTGTCCGTTTGTAAATTCAGATTGCTGTCAGATTGTCCGTTTGTAAATTCAGAGCCAGTCAGATTGTCCGTTTGTAAATTCAGAGCGCTGTCAGATTGTCCGTTTGTAAATTCAGAGCGCTGTCAGATTGTCCGTTTGTAAATTCAGAGCCAGTCAGATTGTCCGTTTGTAAATTCAGAGCCAGTCAGATTGTCCGTTTGTAAATTCAGAGCGCTGTCAGATTGTCCGTTTGTAAATTCAGAGCGCTGTCAGATGGTCCGTTTGTAAATTCAGAGCGCTGTCAGATGGTCCGTTTGTAAATTCAGAGCGCTGTCAGATGGTCCGTTTGTAAATTCAGAGCGCTGTCAGATTGTCCGTTTGTAAATTCAGAGCGCTGTCAGATGGTCCGTTTGTAAATTCAGAGCGCTGTCAGATGGTCCGTTTGTAAATTCAGAGCGCTGTCAGATGGTCCGTTTGTAAATTCAGAGCCAGTCAGATTGTCCGTTTGTAAATTCAGAGCGCTGTCAGATTGTCCGTTTGTAAATTCAGAGCGCTGTCAGATGGTCCGTTTGTAAATTCAGAGCGCTGTCAGATGGTCCGTTTGTAAATTCAGAGCGCTGTCAGATGGTCCGTTTGTAAATTCAGAGCGCTGTCAGATTGTCCGTTTGTAAATTCAGAGCGCTGTCAGATTGTCCGTTTGTAAATTCAGAGCGCTGTCAGATTGTCCGTTTGTAAATTCAGAGCGCTGTCAGATTGTCCGTTTGTAAATTCAGAGCGCTGTCGGATTGTCCGTTTGTAAATTCAGAGCGCTGTCAGATTGTCCGTTTGTAAATTCAGAGCGCTGTCGGATGGTCCGTTTGTAAATTCAGAGCGCTGTCGGATTGTCCGTTTGTAAATTCAGAACGCTGTCAGATTGTCCGTTTGTAAATTCAGAGCCAGTCAGATTGTCCGTTTGTAAATTCAGAGCGCTGTCAGATTGTCCGTTTGTAAATTCAGAGCGCTGTCAGATTGTCCGTTTGTAAATTCAGAGCCAGTCAGATTGTCCGTTTGTAAATTCAGAGCGCTGTCAGATTGTCCGTTTGTAAATTCAGAGCGCTGTCAGATTGTCCGTTTGTAAATTCAAAGCCAGTCAGATTGTCCGTTTGTAAATTCAGAGCCAGTCAGATTGTCCGTTTGTAAATTCAGAGCCAGTCAGATTGTCCGTTTGTAAATTCAGAGCGCTGTCAGATTGTCCGTTTGTAAATTCAGAGCCAGTCAGATTGTCCGTTTGTAAATTCAGAGCCAGTCAGATTGTCCGTTTGTAAATTCAGAGCCAGTCAGATTGTCCGTTTGTAAATTCAGAGCGCTGTCAGATTGTCCGTTTGTAAATTCAGAGCGCTGTCAGATTGTCCGTTTGTAAATTCAGAGCGCTGTCAGATTGTCCGTTTGTAAATTCAGAGCGCAGTTAGATTGTCCGTTTGTAAATTCAGAGCCAGTCAGATTGTCCGTTTGTAAATTCAGAGCGCAGTTAGAATGTCCGTTTGTAAATTCAGAGCCAGTCAGATTGTCCGTTTGTAAATTCAGAGCGCTGTCAGATTGTCCGTTTGTAAATTCAGAGCGCAGTCAGATTGTCCGTTTGTAAATTCAGAGCGCAGTTAGATTGTCCGTTTGTAAATTCAGAGCGCTGTCAGATTGTCCGTTTGTAAATTCAGAGCGCTGTCAGATTGTCCGTTTGTAAATTCAGAGCGCTGTCAGATTGTCCGTTTGTAAATTCAGAGCGCTGTCAGATTGTCCGTTTGTAAATTCAGAGCGCTGTCAGATTGTCCGTTTGTAAATTCAGAGCGTTGTCAGATTGTCCGTTTGTAAATTCAGAGCATTGTCAGATTGTCCGTTTGTAAATTCAGAGCCAGTTAGATTGTCCGTTTGTAAATTCAGAGCCAGTTAGATTGTCCGTTTGTAAATTCAGAGCACTGTCAGATTGTCCGTTTGTAAATTCAGAGCCAGTCAGATTGTCCGTTTGTAAATTCAGAGCCAGTCAGATTGTCCGTTTGTAAATTCAGAGCGCTGTCAGATTGTCCGTTTGTAAATTCAGAGCGCTGTCAGATGGTCCGTTTGTAAATTCAGAGCGCTGTCAGATTGTCCGTTTGTAAATTCAGAGCGCTGTCAGATTGTCCGTTTGTAAATTCAGAGCGCTGTCAGATGGTCCGTTTGTAAATTCAGAGCGCTGTCAGATTGTCCGTTTGTAAATTCAGAACGCTGTCAGATTGTCCGTTTGTAAATTCAGAGCCAGTCAGATTGTCCGTTTGTAAATTCAGAGCGCTGTCAGATTGTCCGTTTGTAAATTCAGAGCGCTGTCAGATTGTCCGTTTGTAAATTCAGAGCCAGTCAGATTGTCCGTTTGTAAATTCAGAGCCAGTCAGATTGTCCGTTTGTAAATTCAGAGCGCTGTCAGATTGTCCGTTTGTAAATTCAGAGCGCTGTCAGATGGTCCGTTTGTAAATTCAGAGCGCTGTCAGATGGTCCGTTTGTAAATTCAGAGCGCTGTCAGATGGTCCGTTTGTAAATTCAGAGCGCTGTCAGATGGTCCGTTTGTAAATTCAGAGCGCCGTCAGATGGTCCGTTTGTAAATTCAGAGCGCTGTCAGATTGTCCGTTTGTAAATTCAGAGCGCTGTCAGATTGTCCGTTTGTAAATTCAGAGCGCTGTCAGATGGTCCGTTTGTAAATTCAGAGCGCTGTCAGATTGTCCGTTTGTAAATTCAGAATGCTGTCAGATTGTCCGTTTGTAAATTCAGAGCCAGTCAGATTTTCCGTTTGTAAATTCAGAGCGCTGTCAGATTGTCCGTTTGTAAATTCAGAGCGCTGTCAGATTGTCCGTTTGTAAATTCAGAGCCAGTCAGATTGTCCGTTTGTAAATTCAGAGCGCTGTCAGATTGTCCGTTTGTAAATTCAGAGCGCTGTCAGATTGTCCGTTTGTAAATTCAAAGCCAGTCAGATTGTCCGTTTGTAAATTCAGAGCCAGTCAGATTGTCCGTTTGTAAATTCAGAGCCAGTCAGATTGTCCGTTTGTAAATTCAGAGCGCTGTCAGATTGTCCGTTTGTAAATTCAGAGCCAGTCAGATTGTCCGTTTGTAAATTCAGAGCCAGTCAGATTGTCCGTTTGTAAATTCAGAGCCAGTCAGATTGTCCGTTTGTAAATTCAGAGCGCTGTCAGATTGTCCGTTTGTAAATTCAGAGCGCTGTCAGATTGTCCGTTTGTAAATTCAGAGCGCTGTCAGATTGTCCGTTTGTAAATTCAGAGCGCAGTTAGATTGTCCGTTTGTAAATTCAGAGCCAGTCAGATTGTCCGTTTGTAAATTCAGAGCGCAGTTAGATTGTCCGTTTGTAAATTCAGAGCGCAGTTAGAATGTCCGTTTGTAAATTCAGAGCCAGTCAGATTGTCCGTTTGTAAATTCAGAGCGCTGTCAGATTGTCCGTTTGTAAATTCAGAGCGCAGTCAGATTGTCCGTTTGTAAATTCAGAGCGCAGTTAGATTGTCCGTTTGTAAATTCAGAGCGCTGTCAGATTGTCCGTTTGTAAATTCAGAGCGCTGTCAGATTGTCCGTTTGTAAATTCAGAGCGCTGTCAGATTGTCCGTTTGTAAATTCAGAGCGCTGTCAGATTGTCCGTTTGTAAATTCAGAGCGCTGTCAGATTGTCCGTTTGTAAATTCAGAGCGTTGTCAGATTGTCCGTTTGTAAATTCAGAGCATTGTCAGATTGTCCGTTTGTAAATTCAGAGCCAGTTAGATTGTCCGTTTGTAAATTCAGAGCCAGTTAGATTGTCCGTTTGTAAATTCAGAGCCAGTTAGATTGTCCGTTTGTAAATTCAGAGCGTTGTCAGATTGTCCGTTTGTAAATTCAGAGCCAGTCAGATTGTCCGTTTGTAAATTCAGAGCCAGTCAGATTGTCCGTTTGTAAATTCAGAGCGCTGTCAGATTGTCCGTTTGTAAATTCAGAGCGCTGTCAGATGGTCCGTTTGTAAATTCAGAGCGCTGTCAGATTGTCCGTTTGTAAATTCAGAGCGCTGTCAGATTGTCCGTTTGTAAATTCAGAGCGCTGTCAGATTGTCCGTTTGTAAATTCAGAGCGCTGTCAGATTGTCCGTTTGTAAATTCAGAGCCAGTCAGATTGTCCGTTTGTAAATTCAGAGCCAGTCAGATTGTCCGTTTGTAAATTCAGAGCCAGTCAGATTGTCCGTTTGTAAATTCAGAGCGCTGTCAGATTGTCCGTTTGTAAATTCAGAGCGCTGTCAGATGGTCCGTTTGTAAATTCAGAGCGCTGTCAGATGGTCCGTTTGTAAATTCAGAGCGCCGTCAGATGGTCCGTTTGTAAATTCAGAGCGCTGTCAGATTGTCCGTTTGTAAATTCAGAGCGCCGTCAGATGGTCCGTTTGTAAATTCAGAGCGCTGTCAGATTGTCCGTTTGTAAATTCAGAGCGCTGTCAGATTGTCCGTTTGTAAATTCAGAGCGCTGTCAGATGGTCCGTTTGTAAATTCAGAGCGCTGTCAGATTGTCCGTTTGTAAATTCAGAATGCTGTCAGATTGTCCGTTTGTAAATTCAGAGCCAGTGAGATTGTCTGTTTGTAAATTCAGAGCGCTGTCAGATTGTCCGTTTGTAAATTCAGAGCGCTGTCAGATTGTCCGTTTGTAAATTCAGAGCCAGTCAGATTGTCCGTTTGTAAATTCAGAGCGCTGTCAGATTGTCCGTTTGTAAATTCAGAGCGCTGTCAGATTGTCCGTTTGTAAATTCAAAGCCAGTCAGATTGTCCGTTTGTAAATTCAGAGCCAGTCAGATTGTCCGTTTGTAAATTCAGAGCCAGTCAGATTGTCCGTTTGTAAATTCAGAGCGCTGTCAGATTGTCCGTTTGTAAATTCAGAGCGTTGTCAGATTGTCCGTTTGTAAATTCAGAGCCAGTTAGATTGTCCGTTTGTAAATTCAGAGCCAGTTAGATTGTCCGTTTGTAAATTCAGAGCACTGTCAGATTGTCCGTTTGTAAATTCAGAGCCAGTCAGATTGTCCGTTTGTAAATTCAGAGCCAGTCAGATTGTCCGTTTGTAAATTCAGAGCGCTGTCAGATTGTCCGTTTGTAAATTCAGAGCGCTGTCAGATGGTCCGTTTGTAAATTCAGAGCGCTGTCAGATTGTCCGTTTGTAAATTCAGAGCGCTGTCAGATTGTCCGTTTGTAAATTCAGAGCGCTGTCAGATGGTCCGTTTGTAAATTCAGAGCGCTGTCAGATTGTCCGTTTGTAAATTCAGAACGCTGTCAGATTGTCCGTTTGTAAATTCAGAGCCAGTCAGATTGTCCGTTTGTAAATTCAGAGCGCTGTCAGATTGTCCGTTTGTAAATTCAGAGCGCTGTCAGATTGTCCGTTTGTAAATTCAGAGCCAGTCAGATTGTCCGTTTGTAAATTCAGAGCCAGTCAGATTGTCCGTTTGTAAATTCAGAGCGCTGTCAGATTGTCCGTTTGTAAATTCAGAGCGCTGTCAGATGGTCCGTTTGTAAATTCAGAGCGCTGTCAGATGGTCCGTTTGTAAATTCAGAGCGCTGTCAGATGGTCCGTTTGTAAATTCAGAGCGCTGTCAGATTGTCCGTTTGTAAATTCAGAGCGCCGTCAGATGGTCCGTTTGTAAATTCAGAGCGCTGTCAGATTGTCCGTTTGTAAATTCAGAGCGCTGTCAGATTGTCCGTTTGTAAATTCAGAGCGCTGTCAGATGGTCCGTTTGTAAATTCAGAGCGCTGTCAGATTGTCCGTTTGTAAATTCAGAATGCTGTCAGATTGTCCGTTTGTAAATTCAGAGCCAGTCAGATTTTCCGTTTGTAAATTCAGAGCGCTGTCAGATTGTCCGTTTGTAAATTCAGAGCGCTGTCAGATTGTCCGTTTGTAAATTCAGAGCCAGTCAGATTGTCCGTTTGTAAATTCAGAGCGCTGTCAGATTGTCCGTTTGTAAATTCAGAGCGCTGTCAGATTGTCCGTTTGTAAATTCAAAGCCAGTCAGATTGTCCGTTTGTAAATTCAGAGCCAGTCAGATTGTCCGTTTGTAAATTCAGAGCCAGTCAGATTGTCCGTTTGTAAATTCAGAGCGCTGTCAGATTGTCCGTTTGTAAATTCAGAGCCAGTCAGATTGTCCGTTTGTAAATTCAGAGCCAGTCAGATTGTCCGTTTGTAAATTCAGAGCCAGTCAGATTGTCCGTTTGTAAATTCAGAGCGCTGTCAGATTGTCCGTTTGTAAATTCAGAGCGCTGTCAGATTGTCCGTTTGTAAATTCAGAGCGCTGTCAGATTGTCCGTTTGTAAATTCAGAGCGCAGTTAGATTGTCCGTTTGTAAATTCAGAGCCAGTCAGATTTTCCTTTTATAAATTCAGAGCGCAGTTAGATTGTCCGTTTGTAAATTCAGAGCGCAGTTAGAATGTCCGTTTGTAAATTCAGAGCCAGTCAGATTGTCCGTTTGTAAATTCAGAGCGCTGTCAGATTGTCCGTTTGTAAATTCAGAGCGCAGTCAGATTGTCCGTTTGTAAATTCAGAGCGCAGTTAGATTGTCCGTTTGTAAATTCAGAGCGCTGTCAGATTGTCCGTTTGTAAATTCAGAGCGCTGTCAGATTGTCCGTTTGTAAATTCAGAGCGCTGTCAGATTGTCCGTTTGTAAATTCAGAGCGCTGTCAGATTGTCCGTTTGTAAATTCAGAGCGCTGTCAGATTGTCCGTTTGTAAATTCAGAGCGTTGTCAGATTGTCCGTTTGTAAATTCAGAGCATTGTCAGATTGTCCGTTTGTAAATTCAGAGCCAGTTAGATTGTCCGTTTGTAAATTCAGAGCCAGTTAGATTGTCCGTTTGTAAATTCAGAGCCAGTTAGATTGTCCGTTTGTAAATTCAGAGCGTTGTCAGATTGTCCGTTTGTAAATTCAGAGCCAGTTAGATTGTCCGTTTGTAAATTCAGAGCCAGTTAGATTGTCCGTTTGTAAATTCAGAGCACTGTCAGATTGTCCGTTTGTAAATTCAGAGCCAGTCAGATTGTCCGTTTGTAAATTCAGAGCCAGTCAGATTGTCCGTTTGTAAATTCAGAGCGCTGTCAGATTGTCCGTTTGTAAATTCAGAGCGCTGTCAGATGGTCCGTTTGTAAATTCAGAGCGCTGTCAGATTGTCCGTTTGTAAATTCAGAGCGCTGTCAGATTGTCCGTTTGTAAATTCAGAGCGCTGTCAGATTGTCCGTTTGTAAATTCAGAGCGCTGTCAGATTGTCCGTTTGTAAATTCAGAGCCAGTCAGATTGTCCGTTTGTAAATTCAGAGCCAGTCAGATTGTCCGTTTGTAAATTCAGAGCCAGTCAGATTGTCCGTTTGTAAATTCAGAGCGCTGTCAGATTGTCCGTTTGTAAATTCAGAGCGCTGTCAGATGGTCCGTTTGTAAATTCAGAGCGCTGTCAGATGGTCCGTTTGTAAATTCAGAGCGCCGTCAGATGGTCCGTTTGTAAATTCAGAGCGCTGTCAGATTGTCCGTTTGTAAATTCAGAGCGCCGTCAGATGGTCCGTTTGTAAATTCAGAGCGCTGTCAGATTGTCCGTTTGTAAATTCAGAGCGCTGTCAGATTGTCCGTTTGTAAATTCAGAGCGCTGTCAGATGGTCCGTTTGTAAATTCAGAGCGCTGTCAGATTGTCCGTTTGTAAATTCAGAATGCTGTCAGATTGTCCGTTTGTAAATTCAGAGCCAGTGAGATTGTCTGTTTGTAAATTCAGAGCGCTGTCAGATTGTCCGTTTGTAAATTCAGAGCGCTGTCAGATTGTCCGTTTGTAAATTCAGAGCCAGTCAGATTGTCCGTTTGTAAATTCAGAGCGCTGTCAGATTGTCCGTTTGTAAATTCAGAGCGCTGTCAGATTGTCCGTTTGTAAATTCAAAGCCAGTCAGATTGTCCGTTTGTAAATTCAGAGCCAGTCAGATTGTCCGTTTGTAAATTCAGAGCCAGTCAGATTGTCCGTTTGTAAATTCAGAGCGCTGTCAGATTGTCCGTTTGTAAATTCAGAGCCAGTCAGATTGTCCGTTTGTAAATTCAGAGCCAGTCAGATTGTCCGTTTGTAAATTCAGAGCCAGTCAGATTGTCCGTTTGTAAATTCAGAGCGCTGTCAGATTGTCCGTTTGTAAATTCAGAGCGCTGTCAGATTGTCCGTTTGTAAATTCAGAGCGCTGTCAGATTGTCCGTTTGTAAATTCAGAGCGCAGTTAGATTGTCCGTTTGTAAATTCAGAGCCAGTCAGATTGTCCGTTTGTAAATTCAGAGCGCAGTTAGATTGTCCGTTTGTAAATTCAGAGCGCAGTTAGAATGTCCGTTTGTAAATTCAGAGCCAGTCAGATTGTCCGTTTGTAAATTCAGAGCGCTGTCAGATTGTCCGTTTGTAAATTCAGAGCGCAGTCAGATTGTCCGTTTGTAAATTCAGAGCGCAGTTAGATTGTCCGTTTGTAAATTCAGAGCGCTGTCAGATTGTCCGTTTGTAAATTCAGAGCGCTGTCAGATTGTCCGTTTGTAAATTCAGAGCGCTGTCAGATTGTCCGTTTGTAAATTCAGAGCGCTGTCAGATTGTCCGTTTGTAAATTCAGAGCGCTGTCAGATTGTCCGTTTGTAAATTCAGAGCGCAGTTAGATTGTCCGTTTGTAAATTCAGAGCCAGTCAGATTGTCCGTTTGTAAATTCAGAGCGCAGTTAGATTGTCCGTTTGTAAATTCAGAGCGCAGTTAGAATGTCCGTTTGTAAATTCAGAGCCAGTCAGATTGTCCGTTTGTAAATTCAGAGCGCTGTCAGATTGTCCGTTTGTAAATTCAGAGCGCAGTCAGATTGTCCGTTTGTAAATTCAGAGCGCAGTTAGATTGTCCGTTTGTAAATTCAGAGCGCTGTCAGATTGTCCGTTTGTAAATTCAGAGCGCTGTCAGATTGTCCGTTTGTAAATTCAGAGCGCTGTCAGATTGTCCGTTTGTAAATTCAGAGCGCTGTCAGATTGTCCGTTTGTAAATTCAGAGCGCTGTCAGATTGTCCGTTTGTAAATTCAGAGCGTTGTCAGATTGTCCGTTTGTAAATTCAGAGCATTGTCAGATTGTCCGTTTGTAAATTCAGAGCCAGTTAGATTGTCCGTTTGTAAATTCAGAGCCAGTTAGATTGTCCGTTTGTAAATTCAGAGCCAGTTAGATTGTCCGTTTGTAAATTCAGAGCGTTGTCAGATTGTCCGTTTGTAAATTCAGAGCCAGTTAGATTGTCCGTTTGTAAATTCAGAGCCAGTTAGATTGTCCGTTTGTAAATTCAGAGCACTGTCAGATTGTCCGTTTGTAAATTCAGAGCCAGTCAGATTGTCCGTTTGTAAATTCAGAGCCAGTCAGATTGTCCGTTTGTAAATTCAGAGCGCTGTCAGATTGTCCGTTTGTAAATTCAGAGCGCTGTCAGATGGTCCGTTTGTAAATTCAGAGCGCTGTCAGATTGTCCGTTTGTAAATTCAGAGCGCTGTCAGATTGTCCGTTTGTAAATTCAGAGCGCTGTCAGATGGTCCGTTTGTAAATTCAGAGCGCTGTCAGATTGTCCGTTTGTAAATTCAGAACGCTGTCAGATTGTCCGTTTGTAAATTCAGAGCCAGTCAGATTGTCCGTTTGTAAATTCAGAGCCAGTCAGATTGTCCGTTTGTAAATTCAGAGCGCTGTCAGATTGTCCGTTTGTAAATTCAGAGCGCTGTCAGATTGTCCGTTTGTAAATTCAGAGCGCTGTCAGATTGTCCGTTTGTAAATTCAGAGCGCTGTCAGATTGTCCGTTTGTAAATTCAAAGCCAGTCAGATTGTCCGTTTGTAAATTCAGAGCCAGTCAGATTGTCCGTTTGTAAATTCAGAGCCAGTCAGATTGTCCGTTTGTAAATTCAGAGCGCTGTCAGATTGTCCGTTTGTAAATTCAGAGACAGTCAGATTGTCCGTTTGTAAATTCAGAGCCAGTCAGATTGTCCGTTTGTAAATTCAGAGCGCTGTCAGATTGTCCGTTTGTAAATTCAGAGCGCTGTCAGATTGTCCGTTTGTAAAATCAGAGCGCTGTCAGATTGTCCGTTTGTAAATTCAGAGCGCAGTTAGATTGTCCGTTTGTAAATTCAGAGCGCAGTTAGAATGTCCGTTTGTAAATTCAGAGCCAGTCAGATTGTCCGTTTGTAAATTCAGAGCGCTGTCAGATTGTCCGTTTGTAAATTCAGAGCGCAGTCAGATTGTCCGTTTGTAAATTCAGAGCGCAGTTAGATTGTCCGTTTGTAAATTCAGAGCGCTGTCAGATTGTCCGTTTGTAAATTCAGAGCGCTGTCAGATTGTCCGTTTGTAAATTCAGAGCGCTGTCAGATTGTCCGTTTGTAAATTCAGAGCGCTGTCAGATTGTCCGTTTGTAAATTCAGAGCGCTGTCAGATTGTCCGTTTGTAAATTCAGAGCGTTGTCAGATTGTCCGTTTGTAAATTCAGAGCATTGTCAGATTGTCCGTTTGTAAATTCAGAGCCAGTTAGATTGTCCGTTTGTAAATTTAGAGCCAGTTAGATTGTCCGTTTGTAAATTCAGAGCCAGTTAGATTGTCCGTTTGTAAATTCAGAGCGTTGTCAGATTGTCCGTTTGTAAATTCAGAGCCAGTTAGATTGTCCGTTTGTAAATTCAGAGCCAGTTAGATTGTCCGTTTGTAAATTCAGAGCACTGTCAGATTGTCCGTTTGTAAATTCAGAGCCAGTCAGATTGTCCGTTTGTAAATTCAGAGCGCTGTCAGATTGTCCGTTTGTAAATTCAGAGCGCTGTCAGATTGTCCGTTTGTAAATTCAGAGCGCTGTCAGATTGTCCGTTTGTAAATTCAGAGCGCTGTCAGATTGTCCGTTTGTAAATTCAGAGCCAGTCAGATTGTCCGTTTGTAAATTCAGAGCGCTGTCAGATTGTCCGTTTGTAAATTCAGAGCGCTGTCAGATTGTCCGTTTGTAAATTCAGAGCGCTGTCAGATTGTCCGTTTGTAAATTCAGAGCCAGTCAGATTGTCCGTTTGTAAATTCAGAGCCAGTCAGATTGTCCGTTTGTAAATTCAGAGCCAGTCAGATGGTCCGTTTGTAAATTCAGAGCGCTGTCAGATTGCCCGTTTGTAAATTCAGAGCGTTGTCAGATTGTCCGTTTGTAAATTCAGAGCGCTGTCAGATTGTCTGTTTGTAAATTCAGAGCGCTGTCAGATTGTCCGTTTGTAAATTCAGAGTCAGTCAGATTGTCCGTTTGTAAATTCAGAGCGCAGTCAGATTGTCCTTTTGTAAATTCAGAACGCAGTCAGATTGTCCGTTTGTAAATTCAGAGCGCTGTCAGATTGTTCGTTTGTAAATTCAGAGCGCTGTCAGATTGTCCGTTTGTAAATTCAGAGCGCTGTCAGATTGTCCGTTTGTAAATTCAGAGCCAGTCAGATTGTCCGTTTGTAAATTCAGAGCGCTGTCAGATTATCCGTTTGTAAATTCAGAGCGTTGTCAGATTGTCCGTTTGTAAATTCAGAGCGCTGTCAGATTGTCCGTTTGTAAATTCAGAGCGCTGTCAGATGGTCAGTTTGTAAATTCAGAGCGCTGTCAGATTGTCCGTTTGTAAATTCAGAGCGCTGTCAGATTGCCCGTTTGTAAATTCAGAGCGTTGTCAGATTGTCCGTTTGTAAATTCAGAGCCAGTCAGATTGTCCGTTTGTAAATTCAGAGCGTTTCGCTCTCTGAATGTTCAGAGCACTCACTGGACGCTCTGATTGAGGAGTAGGGTTGATCCGAGCGCTCTTACCTCACAACGTCAGTCAAGCACCCAAGCTAACTGGCTTGGCTACTTCCAGGCACAAATGAGAGAACACCTTTTTACTCGCCCTAGCAGAGCTGGTTAGGCTGTTTTCATGTTATCCAGAGCGTTTGTGACTAACTGTGATGGTGGCAACAATTGAATTACACTTTTTTGCTGACGTTTACTGGCACCGGCCATATACAACCAGTGTTGAGCGTTCACAAATTCATCAGTTATTCTGCGCTCTGCACACTCAGGCGTGAGTGCTCTGAAATCGGAGTAGATAACGAGGGGTATATATGTGCTTCTGCTGCAGAGAGGGGGGTGTTACCTATGCAACCGAATACTCATTTGCTGCAACGCCTTGCTTGTTTCAGAAAGGAGAAACAAAGTTGAATCACATTGTTAAGAGTCCATGTTACAGCAGAAACGGACTTAACCACACTAATGCCCAGCTGTCCCGTGTTCATTCAGCTGTTCATATTTTTTATAAAAATGTTATGGCGGTTATTTTATTTTCATGCTGGTCTTCATCCATAAACGTCGGTTACACGGTAATTGTGCCAGCCCTACGCCACACTAACCCCTAGGCAGCCCCCTTCAACCCAATCACTGTCACCATGACGAACGACTTCATTATCCCCTGGTTATGGGTGTGAGGGATCCGTGTAATATCCTGGTTTTATTAAGCTGACAGGCTAGGTCGAAAAAATACAGGCTAAAACAACATAATAAATCCATGCGGAAAGTTCAAAAATAAACACACTCATTGCACCAGCGCGGTGGCTGATTCTACAGGATCAGCATTGAAAAGTTAACCAGTGTTCGGAAAATCAAATAATACATTGGCTTTAGAGAATTAGAAAAACGTTTACATTATTAAAATGACAGTAAAACAGTGTATGCTATGTGTTTACTGAGCAGTTAGCTGAAATTCAATACGATTGTGTTCATTTTACACTTTGATGGCGAACTTCTGTACTGCTTCCATTCACGCCGTCATTTTCACTCCGGAGCAGAGTCCAATGAATTTATTTTCGAACGCTTCTGTATGGAATTATTACGTTGTCTTAACCTGTTATCTTAAACCTAGCTGACGGGTTGGGTCAAGTATTTCCTTCTGTCAGTCTGTAGCAACATATCACTTATATCAATGGAGTGCATTTGGTACCACCAAATTTGGACTCTTCTTACACTTGAGGTGGATGGGAGACTCACAGTATAGGCGCGGAACGCACAGAGACCAGAAAGTGCATTTCAAAAATCATCAAATACGAATTATTTTAACCTAAAACATTTAATAACGACATGTATAGTACAATATTATGGGGAATGGGAATGACAGGGCTACTTACAGTGTTGGAAAGGGATCATAGCAGTGATTGAATGAGGGTATGAGGCATGAGTTGAGATGTTCAGAGACTTGACCGGTGCAGTACAGGATTTGACTGGGAAGACAAAAACAATAACACAACACACTACAAAGCTAGGTAAAAGAGCTAAGAATGATTTAGTCTAAGCAAAGAGTAATAATGTGATTGTGTATGTGATTGACTCTACATACAGTAATGTGAGGAAATTGATAGGGGTACTCACAGTGCTTGGAAGGGAAACACTCAATGTGCCAGTGGATGAGTGGGCACATGAGAAGTCGTGGCTTCAGTTCATGTCAGGAGAAAGTTGACAATGGTAGTGGAGTGGAGTAGTCGTCACCTCTTAATCAAGGAACATGAGGGGACTTGGCTGTAAATACAAATAGCAGATACATTCCATTACAGCTGTGCCATCGTAGGTTTGGACAACGAGTTTCTCTATGAACTTAAACTTAGACATCTCAAAAAAGTCACACAGACTGCGCATCTTGACCACTTGACACATCAAAGTAGCCCAAGCTTCTTGAATAAAGCCCTGATCATCCACTTACCTGATGATAACTGACAACTGCAAGCAGACTGGTGGCACCATAGGTCCCAGAGCCTTGGGGCTATTTTTACCCCCAGGGGCCTGGAGTTTTTCCTTATGTTAACCGAACTAGGAAAACTCTAGACCCTATAGGGTATGACAGTGATTAATCAGTTGTAAAAGGTTTTATATGGGCTATGATGGGACCAGTTTTTCATAATCAAGTCACATGGTTTTAAAAAATTACTGAAAAAAACTCCTGGCCCTGGGGGGGATGAAAACACTCTCCAACTGTATCTACCTTATATTTGTTCATATAAATTATATTTAGACTAGATTTGAAGGGGGGGGGGTTCCTCTACCCAGACAACAACTGGAAGACAATAGAACTCACAGGGCTGAGCTTGCTTTATGCATGTTTGCATCATACAGGCCTATGCAACTGTAGGCTTTGTAAAAAATATAACAAATAAAACTTGCATCTGCCATCACTATTATGTTGATTGATTAATTCCAGAGAATTCCAGCCCAATTTTGAATATAATCTAAATTTGATCATATTCAAATTTTCTCCTGACACACAAATGGACTATAAATAAATTAGAGGTTGACCGATTAATGGGAATGGCCGATTAATTAGGGCCGATTTCAAGTTTTCATAACAGTGGGAAATCGGTATTTTTGGACACGGATTTGGCCTATTTTTAATTTTTTTATATATATATATATATATATATATATTTTTTACACCTTTATTTAATCTTTATTTAACTAGGCAAGTCAGTTAAGAACACATTCTTATTTTCAATGATGGCCTAGGAACGATGGGTTAACTGCCTCGTTCAGGGGCAAAACTACAGATTTTCACCTTGTCAGCTCGGGGGAATCAATCTTGCAACCTTACAGTTAACTAGTCCAACGCTCTAACCACCTGCCTCTCATTGCACTCCACGAGGAGAATGCCTGTTACGCGAATGCAGTAAGCCAAGGTAAGTTGCTAGCTAGCATTAAACTTACCTTATAAAAAACAATCAATCAATCATAATCACTAGTTAACTACACATGGTTGATGATATTACTAGTTTATCTAGAGTGTCCTGCGTTGCATATAAACGATGGGGTGCGTATCGTTCCTCCAATGTGTACCTAACCATGTACAAAAATGCCTTTCTTAAAAGGCATTACTACACAGAAGTACAGTGGGGAGAACAAGTATTTGATACACTTCTAATTTTGCAGGTTTTCCTACTTACAAAGCATGTAGAGAGAGGTCTGTAATTTTTATCATAGGTACACTTCAACTGTGAGAGATGGAATCTAAAACAAAAATCCAGAAAATCACATTGTATGATTTTTAAGTAAGTAATTTGCATTTTATTGCATGACACAAGTATTTGATCACCTACCAACCAGTAAGAATTCCGGCTCTCACAGACCTGTTAGTTTTCTTTAAGAAGCCCTCCTGTTCTCCACTCATTACTTGTATTAACTGCACCTGTTTGAACTCGTTACCTGTATAAAAGACACCTGTCCACACACTCAATCAAACAGACTCCAACCTCTCCACAATGGCCAAGACCAAAAGAGATGTGTAAGGACGTCAGGGATAAAATTGTAGACCTGCACATGGTATAGAGAGAAATAGTCCTATAATTATAATTCCTATAATAACTACAACCTAAAACGTCTTACCTGGGAATACTGAAGACTCATGTTAAAAGGAACCACCAGCTTTCATATGTTCTCATGTTCTGAGCAAGGAACTTAAACGTTAGCTTTCTTACATGGCACATATTGCACTTTTACTTTCTTCTCCAACACTTTGTTTTTGCATTATTTAACTTCTTGACGCACCCATCCCCGCACCCATTAGCGGGATCATTTTCGTCAACATCCGTTGAACTGCAGAGCTCCAAATTCAAATTAAATTACAAAAAATATTTAATTTTCATGAAATCACAAGTACAAAAGTACAAAACACAGTTTAGCTTGTTGTTAATCCACCTGGCGTGTCAGATTTCAATAAAGATTTTCGGCGAAAGCATACCAAGCATTTATGTAAGGACATCTCTCTCCGTAGACAAAATATTACAAACAGCTAGCAGCCAGGTCACGAATGTCAGAAAAGCAATAAATTAAATCACTTACCTTTGATGATCTTCAGATGTTTGCACTCACGAGACTCCCAGTTACACAATAAATGTTCCTTTTGTTCCATAAAGATTATTTTTATATCCAAAATACCTCCATTTGGTTGGCGTGTTATGTTCAGAAATCCACAGGATCGAGCGGTCACGACATCGAAGACTAAAATTCCAAATAGTATCCGTAAAGTTCGCAGAAACATGTCAAACGTTTTTTTTAATCAATCCTCAGGTTGTTTTTACAATACATAATCGATAATATTTCAACCGGGACTGTAGCTTCTTCAATAGGAGAGAGAGAGAAATGTCTGCTCCAAGCTGTTACGCATGCAAAAAGCTGCTGGCACCCAGCCATCCACTGACGCGATGTGATCTTTCTTGCTCATTTTTCAAAATAAAAGCCTGAAACTATGTCTGAAGACTGTTCACACCATGGGGAAGCCATAGGAAAATGAATCTGGTTGATATCCCTTTAAATGGAGCGAAGGCAGGCAATGGAACAGAGCTTTCAGGAAAAAACACTTCCGGGCTGGTTTTTCTTCAGGTTTTCGCCTGCAATATCAGTTCTGTTACACTCACTGACAATATTTTGACAGTTTTTTTTTTCTATCCTAATCTGACAATTATATGCATATTCTAGGTTCTGGGCCTGAGAAATAGGCAGTTTAATTTGGGTACGTTTTTCATCTAAACATCAAAATACTGCCCCCTACACTCAACTTAAACCAAATTGAACATGTTTCATTATTTATTTGAGGCTAAATTGATTTCATTGATGTATTATATTAAGTTAAAATAAGTGTTCATTCAGTATTGTTGTAATTGTCATTATTACAAATACATTTTAAAAATCGTCCGATTAATCGGTATCGACTTTTTTTGGTCCTTCAATAATCTGTATCGGCGTTGAAAAATAATTTTCGGTCGACCTTTAAAATAAATAACGTTACCAATTAGTTTACCCTGACCAGATGGACAGGGCGCATAGGATGTGTGCAGCTGCTCTTATTAGTAGCCTACAGTTGATCAGACAGAAAAATAGTCTAGTTTTCATCCCATACATCATGTCAGATTTCTAATGTTTCGGTGTAGCCTATGCTGCTGCACCATTTATGTCATGAGTTTTTGCTTGTGTCTGCCCGGAGTGACTTTTATCTTTGTTAAATAAATACCAGAGGAAAGTGCAAAGCCTACTTGAGCGCACATGAAAACATTTGCTGCATCAAGCTCTCTAATCTAAATCTAACTGAATGATGCGACGGAAGCTATCAAATCATTTGTAATTGTTTTCGACATCCCAGAGAAGATGTTCAGCATGTAAAGAAGCATCAATTACAGGTGGCTTGATGATAGGCTCCCTGTTAACCAGCTATACATTTGACACCAGTTTGTATTGAATGTCCTCACCTTTTCATTCTTCTTCATGAAAATGATCTCAGGCAGAGGTCGACCCTCACTTTTAATTTGCACCTTTTCCGTGTACCCCAGAGAGTGAAAGGGGTTTTTCAACAAAAAGTCCACAACATTTTCGGCAGCGTTGGCCATTCTACCATTCGGGTTGAGAAAACAGCACACTCATGCTGGTAACGTTAGCTAGCTAGCTACTGAAGTTAGCAAGGCAAATGTAAATAAATTGCACTAACTGGACACAAAAATAACGTTCTAAACCCAATGAAGCAATTTATAATATACAGTGCCTTGCGAAAGTATTCGGCCCCCTTGAACTTTGCGACCTTTTGCCACATTTCAGGCTTCAAACATAAAGATATAAAACTGTATTTTTTTGTGAAGAATCAACAACAAGTGGGACACAATCATGAAGTGGAACGACATTTATTGGATATTTCAAACTTTTTTAACAAATCAAAAACTGAAAAATTGGGCGTGCAAAATTATTCAGCCCCCTTAAGTTAATACTTTGTAGCGCCACCTTTTGCTGCGATTACAGCTGTAAGTCGCTTGGGGTATGTCTCTATCAGTTTTGCACATCGAGAGACTGAAATTTTTTCCCATTCCTCCTTGCAAAACAGCTCGAGCTCAGTGAGGTTGGATGGAGAGCATTTGTAAACAGCAGTTTTCAGTTCTTTCCACAGATTCTCGATTGGATTCAGGTCTGGACTTTGACTTGGCCATTCTAACACCTGGATATGTTTATTTTTGAACCATTCCATTGTAGATTTTGCTTTATGTTTTGGATCATTGTCTTGTTGGAAGACAAATCTCCGTCCCAGTCTCAGGTCTTTTGCAGACTCCATCAGGTTTTCTTCCAGAATTGTCCTGTATTTGGCTCCATCCATCTTCCCATCAATTTTAACCATCTTCCCTGTCCCTGCTGAAGAAAAGCAGGCCCAAACCATGATGCTGCCACCACCATGTTTGACAGTGGGGATGGTGTGTTCAGCTGTGTTGCTTTTACGCCATTTTACGCATTGTTGCCAAAAAGTTCAATTTTGGTTTCATCTGACCAGAGCACCTTTTTCCACATGTTTGGTGTGTCTCCCAGGTGGCTTGTGGCAAACTTTAACCGACACTTTTTATGGATATCTTTAAGAAATGGCTTTCTTCTTGCCACTCTTCCATAAAGGCCAGATTTGTGCAATATACGACTGATTGTTGTCCTATGGACAGAGTCTCCCACCTCAGCTGTAGATCTCTGCAGTTCATCCAGAGTGATCATGGGCCTCTTGGCTGCATCTCTGATCAGTCTTCTCCTTGTATGTGCTGAAAGTTTAGAGGGACGGCTAGGTCTTGGTAGATTTGCAATGGTCTGATACTCCTTCCATTTCAATATTATCGCTTGCACAGTGCTCCTTGGGATGTTTAAAGCTTGGGAAATATTTTTGTATCCAAATCCGGCTTTAAACTTCTTCACAACAGTATCTCGGACCTGCCTGGTGTGTTCCTTGTTCTTCATGATGCTCTCTGCACCTTTAACGGACCTCTGAGACTATCACAGTGCAGGTGCATTTATACGGAGACTTGATTACACACAGGTGGATTGTATTTATCATCATTAGTCATTTAGGTCAACATTGGATCATTCAGAGATCCTCACTGAACTTCTGGAGAGAGTTTGCTGCACTGAAAGTAAAGGGGCTGAATAATTTTGCACGCCCAATTTTTCAGTTTTTGATTTGTTAAAAAAGTTTGAAATATCCAATAAATGTCGTTCCACTTCATGATTGTGTCCCACTTGTTGTTGATTCTTCACAAAAAAATACAGTTTTATATCTTTATGTTTGAAGCCTGAAATGTGGCAAAAGGTTGCAAAGTTCAAGGGGGCCGAATACTTTCGCAAGGCACTGTACCTCCATCTCCTTTAATTAAAAAATAACTAATTTAAATTGAATAATGTCCCAAAAATGCTCAACTATAACTCTTCACTCTTAATCTCTATCCAACAATGTTACCAAACTTCTCAACACATAGAACCTCCATAATGCTCTGTGGCACAATCCCAATACAACAATCTAGGTTTGTTCTCTGATCCTACATCTATGATTGTTTGGACAAAATGTCAGTTCATACTGCAAAAGCTTTTATTGGTTGGAGGACTTCTTCCGGAAGTGGTCATAATTACCATGTATGTCTATAGAAGGGGGTGAGGCCTACCCGCCTCCTAGGTTTTGTATTAAAGTCAATGTAGCTAGCTGTCCTCCGGCTACACCATGGTGCTAGCCCAGACAGTGCTGTTGAAGTTACTGAAGTTACCTTCATTGCAAACAGTGTATTTGAATCAGTTATTTGGTGACATGAATATATTTAGTATAGTTTTATCTAAAAAGGATACATTTTTAAAACTATTTTTGTAAATTGATCATGCTGTATATAAACTTTTCTACTGTATTATTGTATGTTTGTTTATTCCATGTGTAACTCTGTGTTGTTGAATGTGTCGAACTGCTTTGCTTTATCTTGGCCAGGTCACCGTTGCAAATGAGAACTTGTTCTCAACTAGCCTACCTGGTTAAATAAAGGTGAAATAAAAAAAATTCACTGAGGAGGATGGTCTTCCACTTCCTTCTCTGAGGAGCCTCCACTGATGTATATACTGTAAGCGTCAGGAGTACCTTGGGGATCCTTTCCGCTTGTACAAAAATGACTAGATAGAAAGGAGTGAGCTAATGTGAGTGTCAAATGGACTCTAAAACAAAACAATAGTGACCTAGTGTATAAGATGAGGTTGTTTGCGTGCCAGGCTTACTTATACAGAGGACTAGTTCCATGAAGGTGTATACTCTATACTGTCATCAGCAGTGGCCCTCGGTCTCTATAACACAGCTCACTCTCTCTCTCGCTCACTCTCACTCTTTCATTCTCTGTCTCTCAGTTTATGTTCAAAACTGCAGATCCAGTCAGAGAAGGACCGGGCATACATCCTAGATGCCCTGGCAGACAACATTATGAACACAGTCCAATACAACAATGACAATAGAGAATTTGAGGTAAGAGACGTTTGTGGACAGTATGTCATTTCAGGGTATAAGGAACCTGGTTGACCTAGGAGAGGAACCATTTTGAGTCAGGATTAGGGTAGTTTGGGGCTCAAATGGGCAGTGGTGGAAAAAGTACCCAATTGTCATACTTTAGTAAAAGTAAAGATGCATTAATAGATAATGACTCAAGTAAAAGTGAAAGTCACCCAGTAAAATACTAATTGAGTAAAAGTCTAAAAGTATTTACTTTTAAATATACTGAAGTATTAAAAGTAAATGTAATTGCTAAAATATACTTAAGTATCAAAAGTTAAAGTATAAATAATTTAATATTTCTTATATTAATCAAACCAGACAGCCTTGTTTTCTTGTGTTTTAAATGTATCGATAGCCAGGGGCGCGCTCCAACACTAAGATATCATTTAAAAATGAAGCATGTGTTTAGTGAGTCCACCTGATCAGAGGCAGCAGGAATGACCAGGGATGTTCTCTTGATAAGTGTATGAATTAGACCATTTTCCTGTCCTGCTATTCATTCAAAATGGAACTTTTGGGTGTCAGCGAAAATGTATGGAGTAAAAAGTACACAGTGGTGTAAAGTACTTAAGTAAAAAATACTTTAAAGTACTACTTAAGTAGTTTTCTGGGGGTATCTGTACTTTAATTTACTATTTACATTTTTGACTACTTTTACTTCACTACATTCCTAAAGAAAATAATGTACTTTTTACTTAAAAAAACATATTTTATACATTTTCCCTGACACCCAAAAGTACTCGTTACATTTTTCATACTGAGCAGGACAGAAAAATTGTCCAATTCACTCACTTATCGAGAGAACATCATTGGTCAGTCCCACTGCCTATGATCTGGCGGACTCACAAACACAAATGTTTCATTTGTAAGTTTTGTCTGAGTGTTGGAGTGTTCCTCTGGCGATCCATAAATTGAAAACACAAGAAAATGGTGCCGTCTGGTTTGCTTAATATAAAGGATTTGAAATAATTTACAGTTTTACCTTTGATACTTAAGTATATTTAAAACCAAATACTTTTAGACTCAAGTAGTATTTTACTGGGTGATTTTCACTTTAACTTAAGTTATTTTCTAAGTATGACAATTGAGTACTTTTTCCAGCACTGAAAATACATCGGGGCGGCAGGTAGCCTAGTGGTTAGAGCATTGGACTAGTGTATAGCTTCCGTCCCTCTCCTCGCCCCTACCTGGGCTCGAACCAGGGACCCTCTGTACACATCAACAACAGCCACTCGCAAAGCATCGTTACCCATCGCGCCACAAAAGACACGGCCCTTGAAGAGCAAGGGGAACAACTACTTCAAGGTCTCAGAGCGAGTGACGTCACCGATTGAAACACTATTAGCGCACACCACCGCTAACTAGCTAGCCATTTTCACATCGGTTACCCTAGTAACCGAAAGGTTGCAAGATCAAATCCCCGAGCTGACAAGGTAAAAGTCTGTAATTCTGCCCCTGAACAAGGCAGTTAACACACTGTTCCTAGGCCGTCATTAAAAATAAACATTTGTTCTTAACTAACTCGCCTAGTAAAATAAAGGTAAAAAAAAAAAAAAAAATTCTTTAGGAATGTAGTAAAGTTAAAGTAGTCAAAATATAAATAGTAAAGTACAGATACATTAAAAAAACTATTTAAGGAGTACTTTCAAGTCATTTAACTTTCGTACTTTACACCACTGGAAATGGGGTTGAGGAAGAAGGGACAGGTAGCTCAAAGCTGAAACCCAAGGGAGGAAATAAAACTGCAATTCTTCCAAAGCGAGAGGCCCAGGGTTGTGGCCCAGAAAAGAGGCTCTACTGGCGGTTCTCTGGGCTTTAATGCACCCCTATCCGAAACCGTGACCCCTCTCATAACCAAGTAGTGTCTGTCTTTACCTCAGGAAGGGAGGCCAGAGAGGGGGGTCTGAGCTTAGAGATCTGACCATTTTCCCAGGGGTCTTTTGTGGTCACCATGGCGATTCTCTCTGTGGCTTGTTGCCGGTGGAGATGTGAGTCCAATTACCAATAATGTGGAAAAAGGGCACAAAAGAGCCTTTGGATTCAGACAGGCTCCAGTTTCCTGGCCTCAGAGCAGAGAGCTGCTTTAAAAGGAGTGGTTTTGTATGAACTCCACAGAACAACACACTAATAAAGTGATTGGTTGGCTCCAGCGCCCAGAGGGATGGATAGGGGCTGGGGGTTCAGGTACCATTGAGGAATTTGTATAGGGAGTAAAGCAGATAGGGGGGGTGTAATCTAACCCGATAATCTAATACCCCTGCATGGTTGAGCAATGTGTGGCTCATAAAATAGGAAGGAAATTATGTAATCTTATGAAACTTATGAAATGTTTATAAGGTTATTCTTTTTCCATGTATTAACTTAATATAGCAGAGATCCAAACATAGACATGTCTTCCTGTGATGGTCACAGGTGGTGTTAATTTTTCAGCTCTGTGTCGAACCCAGTTGTAGTAAATATGTAACTAACTAAAGATCTCATGTGTACCTTAGCTGCTTAGCATACTTAGTAGAAATGTGTAGCTCTGTATGATACCAGTGAAGTACAGTACCAGTCAAAAGTTTGGACACACCTACTCATTCAAGGGTTTTTCTTTAATTTGTACTATTTTCTACAATGTAGAATAATATTGAAGACATCAAAACTATGAAATAACACATATGGAATCATGTAGTAACCAAAAAAGTGTTAAACCCTTTGCCTTGATGACAGCCTTTGATGTCTTCACTATTGTTCTACATTGTAGAAAATAGTAACACATTTTAAAAAACTGGAATGAGTAGGTGTGTCCAAACTTTTAACTGGTACTGTAGATAGACAGCGGTAGTCAATGAGAATCTACAGACTTCCACCCACAGTTATAGTGAGTAACCATGATGTTGTGTCATTGCAGCATGTGTTGGACACGAACTGCACCATTAAGACTGTGTGTGGTGTGATGTCCGATGCCTCTCTGGGAGACCCCTACTACCGCTTCGCTGCTTTTGTTCGCCTCAGAACCATTACTCACCTTCTTAAGCCCTGTGTTAAAGACCTCACCTACAACGCTAACCTTCAGGACCTCAGGAACACATCCTATAGCGGACCCCACGGTGGGGGAGGTGAGGGGGTAGAGGGGCAAAGGATCCCATAGTGGGAGAGGGATTGGAGTGGTGAAGGGGTAGAGCATCTCTCTGGGGATGTATGTCAATGTCCTCAAAAAACCCAACTCTGTACAATGCCAAGGGACAGAAGAAGCTAAACCTGCTTTATCAGCAGTTAACACTGAGACCCTGAGACCGTCACTCAATACTGGTCCAGGGTATCCTTGTCCATAATGCTTTTATTTACATTGCTATTTTCACAATTATTTGCTTTGCTAAATTTGAATGGTGATCACCGTACACACCATTTCAAAGGACTATCTCATGCTATATGTTTTGTGAAGAAAATGAAGAGTACAAGTGATGGGCTGGAGCTAGAGCAGGTTTGGCTCCTGTTGCCTCTGCAGCGTGTAAAGTGTGTTTTACACACTTTTAATAGTGTTATTCAGCATTAAAGAAAGATCCCTCCTTGTTATACTGCTTGACGGTGGGGATGTGTGCGAACATGTGTGTGTTTGTTTGTCTACGTGTGCGTGAGTGCAATTGCTAAGACAGGCATTTTACATATGTTCCTTTTAGTTTTACTGTGGATAGTGTTGTCTCTCTATATCCTCTGATCTAGAACGTTGGTTAGAGCCCTGTCATAGGTTGTGTTCGGTTAGTAATAATGTTCAACCAGTTTCCATGTTGTGCTCTGGCCTTTGGCTGTGGCCGTGGTTCCCAGGGATAGTTTCCTTGGCTGGGAGGGCTTATTGGTTTAGTGGGGATCACTAGGACAGGAAGTGGGCTTTTAAAGAGCCGCCCGGAGCTTCTGTAAACCACCCACTTTTCCCTTCTCTCTCCCTCTCTTCCTGGTAACTTTGCTCCCTCACTCTTTCCTTTGTTTGTCTTTGCTCAAAGGCACAAAACAGTGCATTTGAACAGTAAATAGTTTTTCCCTCAAATTATTTTTGACAACTTAACCTGTCATTCAAGTCTTGTTGTATTACTATGTAATTTAAGCAATGAAGTTGAAAGTTAACATTTGTTCTAGTGAGACACATATTTGCTCTAGTGAATCAGACAAGATGAAGTCACCAGAGACGTACATACAAATGATTATTACATAACTAAGTATACTGTAACTGACAGTGTTGATTGGACCCTACTATATGTACAGTGCCTTCTGAAAATATTCAGACCCCTTGACTTTTTCCACATTTTGTTACGTTACAGCCTATTCTAAAATTGATTAAATAAAAAAATGTCCTCAGAAATGTACACACAATACCCCATAATGACAAAGCGAAAACAGGTTTTTAGAAAGTTTTTCAATAAAAAACGTAAATATCTTATTTACAAGTATTCAGACCCTTTGCTATGAGACTCGAAATTGAGCTCAGGTGCATCCTGTTTCCATTGACCATCCTTGACATGTTTCTACAACTTGATTGGAGTCCACCTGTGGTAAATTAAATTGATTGGACATGATTTGGAATGGCACACACCTGTCTATATAAGGTCCCACAGTTGACAGTGCATGTCAGAGCAAAAACCAAGCCATGAGGTCGAATGAATTGTCCATAGAGCCCCGAGACAGGATTGTGTCGAGGCACAGATCTGAAGAAGGGTACCAAAACATTTCTGTAGCATTGAAGGTCCCCAATAACACAGTGGCCTCCATCATTCTTAAATGGAAGAAGTTAGGAACCACCAAGACTCTTCCTAGAGCTGGCCACCCGGACAAACTGAGCAATCAGGGGACAAGGGCCTTGGTCAGGGTGGTAACCAAGAACCCGATTGTCACTCTAACAGAGCTCTAGAGTTCCTCTGTGGAGGTGGGAGAACCTTCCAGAAGGACAACCATCTCTGCAGCACCAATCAGGCCTTTATGGTAGAGTGGCCAGACGGAAGCCACTCCTCAATAAAAGACACATGACAGCCCAATTGGAGTTTGCCAAAAGACACCTAAGACTCTCAGACCATGAGAAACAAGATTCTCTGGTCTAATGGAACCAATATTTAACTCTTTGGCCTGAACGCTAAGTGTCACATCTGGAGGAAACCTGGCACCGTCCCTACCATGAAGCATGGTGGTGGCAGGGACTGGTGCTGTGGGGATGTTTTCCACCGGCAGGGACTGGGAGACTAGTCTGGATCGAGGCAAAGATGAAAGAAGAAAAGTACAGAGAGATCCTTGATGAAAACCTGCTCAGGACCTCAGACGGGGGCGACGGTTCTCCTTCCAACTGGACAACGACCCTAAGCACACAGCCAAGACCACACAGGAGTGGCTTCAGGACAAGTCTCTGAATTTCCCAGCCAGAGCCCGGACTTGAACCCGATCGAACATCTCTGGAGAGACCTGAAAATAGCTGTGCAGTAACGCTCCCCATCCAACCTCACAGAGATTGAGAGGATCAGCAGAGAAGAATGGGAGAAACTCCCCAAATACAGGTGTGTCAAGCTTGTAGCGTCATACCCAAGAAGACTTGAAGCTGTAATTGCTGCCAAAGGTGCTTCAACAAAGTACTGAGTAAGGATCTGAATACTTGTGTAAATGTAATATTTACATGTTTAAATATTTACAAATAAATTAGTAAGTGTCTAAACTGTGTGTGTGTGTGTGTGTGTGTGTGTGTGTGTGTGTGTGTAAATTGATGAGGAAAAATAACAATTTGATCAATTTGAGAATAAGTCTGTAACCTAACAAAATGTGGAAAAAGTAAAGGGGTCTGAATACTTTCCATAGGCAGTGTATGTATGTACAGTGGGGCAAAAAAGTATTTAGTCAGCCACCAATTGTGCAAATTCTCCCACTTAGAAAGATGAGAGAGGCCTGTAATTTTCATCATAGGTACACTTCAACTATGACAGACAAAACGAGAGAAAAAATCCAGAAAATCACATTGTAGGATTTTTATTGAATTTATTTGCAAATTATGGTGGAAAATAAGCATTTGGTCAATAACAAAAGTTTATCTCAATACTTTGTTACATACCCTTTGTTGGCAATGACAGAGGTCAAACGTTTTCTGTAAGTCTTCACAAGGTTTTCACACACTGTTGCTGGTATTTTGGCCCATTCCTCCATGCAGATCTCTTCTAGAGCAGTGATATTTTGGGGCTGTTGCTGGGCAACACAGACTTTCAACTCCCTCCAAAGATTTTCTATGGGGTTGAGATCTGGAGACTGGCTAGGCCACTCCAGGACCTTGAAATGCTTCTTACGAAGCCACTCCTTCGTTACCCGGGCGGTGTGTTTGGGATCATTGTCATGCTGAAAGACCCAGCCACGTTTCATCTTTAATGCCCTTGCTGATGGTAGGCTTTGTTACTTTGGTCCCAGCTCTCTGCAGGTCATTCACTAGGTCCCCCCGTGTGGTTCTGAGATTTTTGCTCACCGTTCTTGTGATCATTTTGACCCCACGGGGTGAGATCTTGCGTGGAGACCCAGATCGAGGGAGATTATCAGTGGTCCTAATAATTGCTCCCACAGTTGATTTCTTCAAACCAAGCTGCTTACCTATTGCAGATTCAGTCTTCCCAGCCTGCTGCAGGTCTACAATTTTGTTTCTGGTGTCCTTTGACAGCTCTTTGGTCTTGGCCATAGTTGAGTTTGGAGTGTGACTGTTTGAGGTTGTGGACAGGTGTCTTTTATACTGATAACAAGTTCAAACAGGTGCCATTAATACAGGTAACGAGTGGAGGACAGATGAGTCTCTTAAAGAACAAGTTACAGGTCTGTGAGAGCCAGAAATCTTGCTTGTTTGTAGGTGACCAAATACTTATTTTCCACCATAATTTGCAAATAAATTCATTAAAAATCCTACAATGTGATTTTCAGATTTTTTTTTCTAATTTTGTCTGTCATAGTTGAAGTGTACCTATGATGAAAATTACAGGCCTCTCATCTTTTTAAGTGGGAGAACTTGCACAATTGGTGGCCGACTAAATACTTTTTTGCCCCAATGTATGTATCTCTGTGTATCCAGGGAGACAGTGGACATACCAGACCTGCACTGAGTTTGGTTACTTCCAGACCACTGATTCTCCTAACCAGCCCTTCGGTGGCTTTGGCCTCCAGTGAGTACTTATTTAATGCTGACAAGTATTCTCCTCCAGGTGTGTGTGTACTAGTGAAGGAATGTCTCTCTGTGGATAACTGGATCAATGGGCGCCTCTCCTTTCTCTTTCCATCCCTTCCCTCTCTGACAGGTACCATGTGGAACAGTGTCAGGACATTTTCAACATCAGCGCCAAGACACTCTATGCTGGAATAGACCAGACCAATGAGAACTACGGCAGCTACAACATCCGTGCCACGAGAATTGTTTTCCCCAACGGTTCCATCGACCCCTGGCATGCCCTGGGCATCACCTCTAGCATCTCAGATGACCTCCCTGCCATCTTCATAAAGGGTGAGGGCTCAACGTTGGTCCGTTCGATCCTTCAACTGATGTCTATGGTGTCTTGTGACTACATTCAGGTCCTTTCAGCATCTGACAAATGCTTTGTACAGGACGAGATCAAGAGAGCAGCTGTGTCATGTCACTGTATAACAGCCATCTCTCTCTCATATATATATATATATATATATATATATATATATATAAAATGTCTCACTCTGATCCAGGAACAGCCCACTGTGCCAACATGTACCCTGCCAGAGCTGAGGATCTCCCCCAGCTGACCCTGGCTCGGGAACACGTCTTCCAGCTCCTGCAGAAGTGGCTGAAGGAGAAGTGAGAGACAGCCACAGTGGCCAATCAGGCTGAATGAGAAGTGATAGAAAGCCATGGTTGCCAATCAGGCTGAAGGATAAGGATTTATGTTTGTTTGGAGAAAGGAAATGACCACAGTTGTACAATAGTGACTGTGCTGTAAGGATGTAAGGACTATTGATTATATCAATGTAATGTTGTTTCCTTGTACATGACAAATACAACTTTTAAGAGATTAATCAGATTTGAGTTACGCTATCCTCTTCCAGTAAATTCTTTCAAAATAAAGTGTATTTCCCAATATTACTGAATAGTTGTTTTCCAGACAGTCTGTGCACTTCACAATGTCTGACTGTCTACTCTTGTGAAATATCGGCAGGAAAATGCATAAATGATGCTCTCACTATTTGCACTATGACAGTAGGAGAACCATGATTATGTCCTACAAAAATGCCAGAAGATGACATGTCAAACACAAACAACATTCTGGAAATACATTCACTCCACAGCAGAGGGGCTGTGTTACAGTATATCTGTCAGTTCATATTTGCCCTGGTCAAGAATATATGGGGAGATTTTGTCCTTTAAGAGCTTGAGATTCAGTAATATTGCAAAATCCCTCTCTAGGACATGATCCTAACACAGCTGTATTCTCTCTCTCTCTCCAATCTCTCGCCACAGTGTCTCTTTTCACAATCCCCTTTCTATATCCCAGCAGGGACACTACTCCCTCAGTCCCCTGGGGTGGGGTATGAACTCTGAAACATCTGGGGCCTCATAAACTGCATATGTACAAAATGTGGATATGTACAAGTTTTATTTTTACAATCTAAAATAATTACACTGCAATCCTTTTCCTATTTTATTTCCATGACCATTGCAGGCTGTGATGGGTTCATATTCCCGAAGTAGCCATACAACTAATGACCATGCACATCTCTTGTTTATTTAAACCTAGTAGTCTAAATAAAAAGGCTAAATATATATTTCAAGTGTAACGGCTTTCTTCCTGCGAAGGAGAGGCGGACCAAAACGCAACGTGGTTGAAGTTCATGGTTCTTTTAATAAGAGACACTTAACATGAACAAACTACAAAACAATAAACGTGGCAAAACCGAAACAGCCCTATCTGGGGCAGTAAACACAAAGACAGGAAACAACCACCCAAAAAAATAATATGGCTGCCTAAATATGGTTCCCAATCAGAGACAACGATAGACAGCTGCCTCTAATTGAGAACCAATCTAGGCAACCATAGACATACAATTTACCTAGACAGGTGCCAGCCCCATAAACATACAAAAACCCCTAGACAAGACAAAGCACATAAATCCCCCATGTCACACCCTGACCTAACCAAAATAATAAAGAAAACAAAGATAACTAAGGCCAGGGTGTGACATCAAGTTTTGCAATGCCATAGGCAGCACAGTTTATAATATACAGTCAAATGTAATTAACAGGTGTACAGTTTATATGTGACATTGAAGTAGGCCTATGTATGTTACTGTAACTAGGCTACCCTATTCCTACTTGGGGCATTCTGGTTAAATCAATGTTTCCACATTTCCCAGTGGTTGTAATTGTATTTTCTTTACAATGTTTCAGAATTCATGGGCAGTCCATCATATTTAGGTTAGGGGAAAAGTTGATGCAAAATATTGTTGAATTCAAACGTCCTGCTGACAGGTCAACAATGTGCCATTGTTTAATCATGTAGAAACTGACACAAATCCTTTTCCAGATACATCATAAATTACTGCTAAAGATTAAAACATCCTCCCAACACAGTGGTAGTTTATGTAAAATATTTGAACGTATGGGTAGAATACACAGTATTGCTGTGCGATAAGAGTGGGACATAATTGTCTATTTAATCTCAGAGCCTATACCAAGGCAGGACATAGAAACCGAATAATCGATTGAACTAAATATTGAACAACAATTCAGTCTTTTGCATAGTGTGGGCTGCGTTTATCCTACTTTTAAATTGTTTCGAATATACAATCAATCTTTCTGAATGCATGGACAGGTACTCGCTATATACTGTTGGTAGCATGCTTGTTTAGTTTGAAAGAGTCACTACAAAATATCAAAACATTCTGCGCACACCTCTACAGAAATGGGATCAAAATAGCCATTGCTCTTTAAGAAACTGCCTTGGCCTAATTCAAATCGTTTTAAAATTATACTGCAAATAAAGAGCGTTATTGGCGCCATAAAAGGTATACGGAGGGTGTTTTCCAGGCAGGGGTTTAATGCTCGTTCACACGCGCAGTTTTATGACAGGTCTTATTTATAACGAGAAATGTATTGTTTTCGCCAAGTTTATACAATATTTGTGTGCGTGCGCAGACTTTTCAGAAATGGTGCACTCAGAAATGTTATGTGAAATGTACGCAACGGTTATAGGTTCCAACCTGGGCAGAGGAGCAAAGGCTCTGTCTGCGCGGTCTATTAAAGGGAAGGATAGCAAGGGCTCCAATATCTCCTCTAGATATAGAGTAAGGGTCTATTACGGGGAAGGGCAGAGATGGCTCCAATATCTCCTGTAGATATAGCCTACAATAGAGCACATGTTATTTGTGTAAATGACTGCAGTCTGCAGGCAGGATCTGCTCTGCTTCTAGTTTTAGCAGCCTTAAGAGTTGGACATGCTTACATATCCACATACACGCTGCCATAGAGTTACATTAGAAGTGCCCATCCAAGAAGGCTCAATGTCATTGGCCGCAGATAAAATCACTACAGTAGCTTTGATTGGACTGATCATGACAACATCATACTTTTAAAATCTTAGCTAGCAGTCATCATCATGAATCAAGTTGACAATCTACTGGCATATACTTATTAATCCTTGTCATATGAAGATAAATTATAGATAAAACATATCTGTGCTCATTGGCCATTGGACATGAACTACACAACAAGTTGGAAATCGCAAATTCAACAATGAGTGGTTTGGAAGGAATCAGTGGCTAACTGCAAGCATTGCAAAGCAATCACTAGCCTGCTATTCAGTGGAGTGGCTGTGTGGTCCCAAGTCTGGGATTAAGGGTCTCTTTTCCAAGGTTAAAATGATAAACATTCAACATTGGCCATGCTGTCAATGAAGCATGATTTGTGCCAAGCTCAAAACAACTGTTAACTTGGAACTGCGAAATCTGACTTTAGTGAGTTTCAGACAACTGGGAACTGGGGAAAAACGAGCTCCGACTGGGAAAATGCGTTTTGAGTGGTCCTCCAACTCGGAACTGTACATCTGGAACTCGGGCCTCTTTCAAGAGCCACGACCTGAAGATCACTGACGTCATCATGATTCAACATTGTTTTTTTCAGAGTTCCCAGTTGTCTTCAAATCACCATAAATCAAGAGAATGTCAGACTTTGATGATAAAGTTTGATGACAAAATTTGCCCACGAAGGACCACTGCGCCACCTTCCTGTTCAAGTGAGCACAGCACAACAAGGTGAGGGCGAAAATGTATTGTATGCCGCAGCATAAATTATGTAATATGGCAGGGAGATATGTATACTGTAGCTAAGAAAGTAATACTAAGTGTTGTGTAGTAAGCTGTTAGTAGCCCACGTGCCTCACCCTAATAATTTGGTATATTTTCCCCTCTTAATTTCACCTACTGTTCTGAGTTGGTGGTGCACATGTAGCCTATAACCTGTTTTAGAGAAATGCAATCATCGAGAGTTGGGCCAGTAACCGAAAGGTTGCTAGATCGAATCCCCGAGCTGACAAGGTAAAAATCTGTCATTCTACCCCTGAACAAGGAAGTTAACCCACTGTTCCTAGGGCGTCATTATAAATAAGAATTTGTTCTTAACTGACATGCCTAGTTAAATAAAGGTTAAATAAATCAAATTAAAATTGAATTTTGTAAGAGCTTTCATTGTCTGCTTATATGCCCCCTTAATTTATCCTACGGTTCTGACTTGGTGTACAGGGAGAACAATGTAAGAACGGCCCATGTTCTGAATTCTGTCGCTGTACATTTCAAAGGCGCTGAGCAAATAGTTATATTGACAACATCCGTCCTAGCTCGCTCATTAATGTCTTTATCGAAATGACAGATTGCCTCTTATCTGCTTGTCGTCCCCTTATGCCATAGTTTGTACATCTCAATTGTCAGTAGAAACCAGATTTGTTTAAGCAAGTCAGCAATATCAGCTTTTTAAAAAATAAAGGCAGTAAATGAGGCTGAATGAACTGTTTTGCTACCAGACAAGGCCAGGTGTAGCAGTGGTAAGGTGTTGGGACAGCTTTATGTAGACCCTAAAAGTTTGTGGGCACCGTTTTTCACCCCCCCCCCCCCCCTCTCTAAGATTTACATGCCAAAATCGCCACTGTGCACCTTCACTCTTACTCTTAATTAATCTCATGTAACTCAACACGCCATCCACTAACTCTTTAAAAAATCCTGTATTTTTAGTATGGCAGAGTCGGTGTAACTAAGCCAGGGCTTGGCCCCTCCTGTATATGTGTGTGTGTGTTTGGGGGGGGTGGGGTGCACACAGGTAAACAGAGGCACCAGGTGGTCCTTTTGTCCTGCCAACAGTTGGGGGACCCATACAGGGGCCACTGGGGGAAACTGACTTACAATACAAGCTGTCTTAAAATGTCTCCATAGTGAGTGTTGGAGAGGTGGAGTTTGAGTAGGCTACTTATAACTTTATGTTACAAACACTTTCTCTTCTGGGTATGAAATATCATTGCGGGGTGAGCCACTCCCTTGTCTGTACATTAACCCTTGTGCTTTGCTGCAAAACAATTACATCCATTGTGGTATGGTGAAATTGACCCACACAGTTTAAACACACTCAACTTTATTTTGTCTTGTCAGACGTTTCAGAAATAAGAAATACAAGGACGTTTGATTAAAAAAAAACTCTATATTTAAGAACTATTTGTTAAACATATTTCCTTTCTCCCAAACAAGTATTTTCTGTTTGGAGCTCATTTTGGAGTGTCAGAGATCTGCTGCTCTCACACTGAGAAGGAGAAGCTTGGGAAAGCTCCTTTTCACCCAAATATAATTATAAAAGTGCAACCAAAAACAGTCAAAACAAAATACATCAAAGACACTTGTTTTTTTTTGTTGATCTGTGCAAATATCTATACACATGAAAGCCCCCCGGGTCAAAATGACCCACAGCATAAGGTTTGTATACAAAATAGAAATAGACATTCCAAAACATATCAGTGTGTCCACATTTTGAAGTTAGGTTCATGACCCTAAATGAGTAAAAGTAATTTAATTTAATGTAGAAAAAGATAGATTAACTAGTGTTTTAGACAATTCAAACGTGGAAATGGGTCAAATTGACCCACAACATAATATCAGGTTAATAAAAATGAGTAAACGAAATTAAGCAAATGTTTAAAATAGGACACATATCACATGCACAAAGCTAAATTAAATGAACAATTTTGAATCCCAAATGGTAGGCTAGCAGTTATAAAACAGTTATTTTTAACCGTGAACTATCAAGGACAATAGTTTGGCGCTCTCATGTTCGTTAACATGTTCGTTGTCACTTCCTGTTTACAGTACCCTACTATACACTTGCAAGTTGTCACTTTATGTGTTATTTTTTCTTCTCTCAACAACCGTTCTCCGATTCGAATTTGACTGTCGGGAGGGCGGAGTTCAACTCAGTAAAACCCTCCATATTATAATCTTGAGTGTCAGACAGCACCTTTACCTTTGGGACAAACATCGACGGAGACGTTGTGCCTGACTGTTCACTCTACTGGTAACTCGAGAGAGGCTGGTGTCGTATTCATATTGCGTTACCAACCGGAACTGTTTTATGCTCAAATAACGTTTTTGGACTATTTACATCCAAACTATTCAGGTAAGGATCGGTTATCTCCACATGGAGACGCGATATACAGTTTAAAAATGTATGTATGATATGGAAATGTTACTATGTATCAGGCTAGCCTACTTCGTATGTACAGTTCGAGAGATGAGTGATGTGAAGCTACATTGTTGCCAGCCAGAGAGGGAGAATATTCATTTTCAAGTGCGTCGCTTCAAAGTGGATCTATTCTAATTAGCTACTTTGTAAACAATGATCATCATTGGTCAACACCTGGGTCATATTCTCATTTGTCTCGACTTTACGGTTAAATGTGTACTGTTAGCAAAGCCTACCACATTTCCAGAACTGAAATGCAGAATTATACTGCTGTTGATTTTTTTTATTTTTTCAATCCATGGATAGTGTTGCTCAAAGTAGATGTCAAGGTGATTTAGTTTGCTGCTTGTCAACTAATTTATTTATTCAAATTTCCAGACTGGCATCCTTCACTTTTGCAACAATTTTTTTATGAATAGCCTACAGTAGGGCAGGCTTTAGCCTACATTTTACCAGCCAACACACACACAGCTCTGAAGGAGCTCTGTTTACAGTCTGTCTGTACATGTCTGAACTGGAGTTTGTTTAATTAACTTGTAGGGAAGAGGCGGGTGGGTTGTCACCAACCTTAAATACCTCGGCTGCAGGAGGCTATGACTGAGTGTTGTTGATAGTTCCTGGTCAAGATTGGGCTTGGTATTGGGTTATCTTGTTCTGTATCTCAGTGAGTAGCCTACTGTTCTCAGTGATTTTGCTTTTACGAACAGTTTCACAACAAAGTAACTGTGATGAGGATTAAACATCCCAAGGAATGTCAGAGAATTCCAATGATTGGCTTGATAGACCGCTGCCACACTCGGGAGCCCTAAGGCACTGCATCTCAGTGCTTGAGGTGTCACTACAGACACCCAGGTTTGAATCCAGGCTGTATCACAACTGGCCGTGATTGGGAGTCCCACAGGGCGGTGCACAATTGGACCAGTGTTGTCTGGGTTTGGCTGGTGAAGGCCGTCATTGTAAATAAGAATTTGTTCTTAACTGACTTGCCTAGTTAAATAAAAATACATTGATATAGGCCATATGTATGTAGAGACAAACTCCTTACTTATATTATTGAATATTTTTATTAATATAATTCACCCGTCTGTTTTTCAATCTGTACTTAGACAATGGTTGTCTGGGTTTTATTGCAAGCTGTTGCATAAAGCCAGTATTTCCACAGGAAGGATGCTAGAGCTGTTGCAGTCTTCTAAAAATTGCTGTAAGACTTATTAACATGAACTATAGAAAGATGGGCAATGATGTGCCAATAACAAGACCCAATATGAACTATAGAAAGACTGGCAATGAGATGCCAATAACAAGACCCAACATGAACTTTAGAAAGACTGGCAATGAGGTGCCAATAACAAGACCGAACATGAACTTTAGAAAGACTGGCAATGATGTGCCAATAACAAGACCGAACATTAACTATGGAAAGACTGGCAATGAGATGCCAATAAGACCCAACATGAACTATAGAAAGACTGGCAATGAGATGCCAATAACAAGACCCAACATGAACTATAGAAAGACTGGCAATGAGGTGCCAATAACAAGACCCAACATGAACTATAGAAAGACTGGCAATGAGATGCCAATAACAAGACCCAATATGAACTATAGAAAGACTGGCAATGAGATGCCAATAACAAGACCCAACATGAACTATAGAAAGACTGGCAGTGAGGTGCCAATAACAAGACCCAATATGAACTATAGAAAGACTGGCAATAAGATGCCAATAACAAGACCCAACATGAACTATAGAAAGACTGGCAATGAGGTGCATATAACAAGGTCATTAGTGCACTACTTGTTACTGGTTTTGGGTGCTGACAGTATCCATTAGTCATGTTTAGACGGCATGACTAACACTTCACTTGACAATGGCGATACTAAGGCCAGTGTCATAGGGGTACAAGACCTTTCAGCGCCTGTCAAAACCATAAGGAACAAGACCATGCAAGACTGTTCTCTCTGTTTGGATTGTGGTGAACTACGTTGAATCATAATCCTACGTACAAATGACTTCCATGACACTCTCTCCTCTTCCAGGTGTGTGAGACCTGAGACCTGAGATGGGCCTCCCCTCGTTACTGTGCCTGTGTGTGCTGGTGACCCTGTGTGGCCACCGGGGGGTGCTCTCCCAGGCCCCCTCCTATGGCGAACGGGGCTCCGACCTGGGGCTCCAGGTCTTCCTGCAGGTGGCCCGCTCCAGACCCCAGGAGAACGTGGTGCTTTCCCCCCACGGCGTGGCCTCCATCTTGGGCATGCTGCTGCCAGGCACCCATGGAGAGACCCGCAGGCAGCTCCTCACAGCACTCCGTTACAAGAAGAATGGTTAGACTCCCTCAATACTAGTCCTTTCATAGCCTCATCCAGTGTCTCTCATTAAATGGATTCTGCCAATTAAGCCACTTTTCTTCTTACACAGAGTCAGATGAACTCATGGATACCATTTTTATGTCTCCTTGCAATATGAAGGAAGTTAAAAGGTAGTTTTGCGAGCCAATGCTAACTAGTATTAGCACAATGACTGGAAGTCTACAGGTACGCTAGCATATGCTACTGTACTTGTAGACTTCCAGTCATTGCGCTACCCAGAGTAACAACATGATGACTTGAAGGACATGCCTTCCAGTCATACTCCTACCCCGAGGAACGACAGTTTTCAGAAAATCCCCAAATATCTCATTGAAATTGTCCAACTCTTCTTTCCAGGCCCTTATAAGATGTTGAGGAAGCTCCACAAGACGCTGACAGCCAAGTCCAACCAGGACATCGTAACTATCGCCAACGCTATGTTCTCCCAGCAGGGCTTCCCTATGGAGGAGGCCTTCATGTCTTCCAGCAGGGCCAACTTCCAGTGTGAGAGTCGGACCTTGGACTTCACTGACACCCAGGTGGCTGCAGCCACCATCAATGACTGGGTCAACAACCAGACCAAAGGTGAGACTCCAACTGGAGACAAGCTTACTGTAGGACAGTCAATTTAAACATTACCATATATCTCTAATGGTATGTAATTAGGCTACATTCATTTCACTAGGTCTTGTGGTAATTTTACATTAAATGGGGGTAACTAACTTGTCCTATTCAATTCATTGTTTATTTTGGTCAGTGTGTAATTTGTGTTGGAATCATACATTTTCCTGACTGCTGTGTTCTAATTTACAGGCCACATCCCCACTCTGGTCAAGGCAGACATGTTGGACGGCGCTCTGACCCGCCTGGTGGCCGTCAACGCCATCTACTTTAAAGGACTGTGGAAGTCCCGCTTTCAGCTGGAGAACACCAAGATAAGAACCTTCAATGCGGGAGACGGCAATGCATACAAAGTCCCTATGATGTCCCAGCTGTCGGTCTTCAACATTGGTGAGTTCTGCTCTGAAACCTAAGACACCACTCTGAACCCTTAGACCACATAATTCCATCATGGCTGTAGTTTAGCCTGTTAAGTGACATGGATAGAGTTTGTCATGTTGGCCTAAGAGTAGTCGAGTGGGGTATTTATCCATGCCTTACAGTTTCAGGACAGAATAGCTACTCTGGACTGTCTGGGATTATTTCCCTGACATGCCTAGTTTATTTCTGTAAATAAATTGTGAAAGCCTCGTGAATTAAGCATTGCTTTTGGGAGTCATATTTCAACCTCCATTTACAGGGTAAATACTATAGAGGAACACATTTGGCAAACATATTTCTCAGACATAATTGACAGGTTAAATCACTTTTCTGTGGGTTGATATGAGTATAATGGGAACCATATTGTTGCTTTATGACTACATATGGAGTTCAGCTTCGATGACATGTTTTATGACTGTTTTACAGCATGATTGTACATGTTGTTGGATTGGTATCACTGTGGTTTTGGCTTGTTTGTCTTGCGGACCACATCCCTACCACAGATTGTCCTGGGAACCAACAAACGTCATCCTTCTCATTATGCAACTAAAGCCAAACTTGACTAAACTCTTTGACATACAATATTCATGTCACTATAGAGGAGAGATATAGTATCCTCATAAGGGTGTTGAATATTGTCAGAATTTCAGATAGACCAATAAACACTTCTTAGCCTACGGTATGGATACTCCTGACCCCTTATCTCCTAGGTCTGGCGAGCACACCCCAGGGGCTGAATTATAAGGTCATTGAGCTACCGTATCATGGCAACAGCATAAGCATGCTGATCGCCCTGCCATCGGAGGAGGACACGCCCCTAGGTGATGTCATTGCTCACATCAGCACAGCCACGATACAGAGCTGGACCAAGCTGTTGCACCAGAGGAAGGTCCGCCTGCTGCTGCCTAAGTAAGACCCAAACACAACCCACTCACTGGTTCAAAAACCCTTACCCAGGATTCTGTTCAGTAGGACACAATGTCCTGGACACATTGCAAGTAAAAATATATTGTATAGAGCTGACATTATTGCCCACTACATGACAGAGAAGCATGTCTGTAATGTTGCACCCCAATGACCAAGTAACTTCCAAGTATTGTTGCAGGGACGGGTAAAAGACAAGACACACCCACTCCTGACTCTTATTTTAATAATATTTAATTAACCTTTATTTAACTAGGCAAGTCAGTTAAGAACAAATTATTTTTTACAATAATGGCCTACCCCGGCCAAACCCTCCTCTAAGCCGGACTATGCTGGGCCAATTGTGTGCCGCCCTTTGGGACTCCCGATCACGGCCGGTTGTGATACAGCCCGGGATCGAACCAGGGTCTGTAGTGACACCTCGAGCACTGCAATATAGTGCCTTAGACCACTGCACCACTCGGGAGCCCTGTGGCCAGGAAGCACTTCCTATCAGCAAATAACACACCTGCTAACACTCCTAGCTTCAACATTTGTGCTATTTGTTATGTGTATGAAAAGTCTTCACTAATTGGTGAATGAAATGGTCATTACATCATTGGCCTGTGTGTGTAGGTTTACTGCTGAAGCCGAAGTGGACCTGCGAGCCTCCCTCTCAGCCCTGGGGATAACAGACATATTTGATGAGGGCAAAGCTGACTTCAGACACCTCAGTGAGTGGCACTGGGCTCATACATAAAAAATCACATAGAACTGTAAGGTCTTCTTTCTGACAGTGTATCAACCAACCATTGGTCTCAGTCTGGCTTGACACAATGATGACTGGTGCTAATATATGAAAACATTGTTGACTGTTTACTGCGATGAGAGCTCCAAATAGCCATGATTCATGTCTAGCTGTCCGGTGTGAAGTGGTGAAGAAGCATAAGATGTTATTTTCCTCTAATGACTTCTGCAGGCTTTCTGATATTATGGACCAGAATTAACGTGTGCAGAGTTGTTGTCTAGTGCCACCCAGTGGAACATTGTTTTTATCAATGGAACTTTACAGCACTTGAATATTTTGTCATCTAATTTTTCCCTCAGGTACAAAGCCTGTGTATGTATCTAAAGCGCTACAGAAAGCTAAGATAGAGGTCAATGAGGATGGAACCAAAGCAGCTGCTGCCACGAGTGAGTGTTTGTTGGTTTAGTCATTTTGTGTTTGTATTGAATTGAGTTTGGCATCTGTGTGGATACTCTCTCTGAATATTAAAGATAAGGCAGGTTGAAGACATGTTTTGATTTGTATTTATCCTTTTCCTCCAGCTGCCATCTTAATGGCCAGGTCTTCTCCACCTTGGGTCATCGTAGACCGACCCTTCCTCTTCCTCATCCGGCACAACCCAACAGGTACAGCGTGCTGTCTGTCTGGCTCTCATTTTTTCTGTAACTTTTAGAATGTACTCTAATCATTTCAAAAGACTGACATCCTCTTTGGCAAAGATCATTAGTTGTTTATCTAGCAGTTGTGTAATTGAAACGACATCGGGAAGGTCAGGTCATATTCTGTCTTTGGTTTTCTTTGTTGTTGACATGCATGATATGTTCATTTCCTTCTATTTGCTGTATAATTACTTGTTGTTTCTTTGGTCCTCAGGTACGATCCTCTTCATGGGCCAGGTAAATCAGCCTTGAGCTTTTTCTGCCTGCAGATGTCCCTTTCCCTGGAATGTGCCTTCTGAGCTTCAGAATAATGCATTAATATACACAGCACACACTTCCTTGCTCACATGCAAACACACCCATACACACACAAACACACTCAGACTTGTATTTTTGCCATCTGGAGATTTGTGTACAATATGGACATATTATGATGCTATTTGTTTTAAATGTTTGCATTTGATTTGACTTTTTCTATGATCCATAATATAGTGTTCTGCCAATGAGACATTTCCATAGTGTTTTAATTATCCTTTGTATACTTTCTAGAGTACTTGCTACCTTTTTTTTTTTATGTGACCCTGAATGTCAAACGTGTATATTATATGAGGTACATTTCAGTTTGAATTAAAGTTATTGGTGGTTTTACATGTTCAGTTTCAGATTATAAAGTTACACTCCAAGTCACTGAATTCATTTAGCCACTCAAACCCATGTTTTGATATGTCAATCATCTGCATTAAACTCTGTTTGAGTACTCTTGTACTTAGTTTTTTTTTCTCCAAATGGAATGTAACAATTACCATCTGTTATTGAGGTGGATGAGTTGGTACTTTAAAAAATTGAGGGGTGTGCTTAAATAAACATCCTTTCTCTTGTATCAATCAAATATACAAAACATTCCATAAAGTAAATTAATGTATTTATAAAGTTATATGTAAAGGATACCTTCTATTAGGGAAAAGTACCTTTGGATGTGCAAGTCGACCAGGGGAGATTCTCATTTGGGAAAAAGACCGTCCTCCATCCTCTCTCTCCTCTGTGACCTGGAAACAACTCAAGTTGGTGAGTGGTCGAGGAGAGTGTCATTTAGTTAGTAGGTGAATGGAGGAGTGTCCTTGCCTCCCACCGACAAAGCACATGTGAGGTACAGTTTTGTGAGCATGGAGAGGTTAGAAAAAGGCAGACTAGTAAATTGGGCTAAGGAAAAGGTGGGTATTGAAGAAAGGCTATTTGTGTGTGTGTTCTGCAAGCAGTACAGCGGATGAAGGCACGGCATGAGCGTGGTGAATGGATAGACATGGTTATGGAAAACGAGGAAGGAGAAAAACAGTGCAGTGGGAAGATGTGTGTTGAAGTACAAAATATATTCTGCTGTCTGATGGCTCAGAAATGGAACCTGATGAGAGTGAGAATTAATGACCTGTGGTGGTAGGTGTGGTGAAGTCATCCAAGTGTCACGCACCTAGGGACAAGATGTGTGACTTGCTTTGCTCTCCAGACAGGCTGCCTTTGAAAGGAGTGATTACTGCGGTGGTGTTGAGGTGGAGCAACTGAAATATATTTTTTTCCCTATGTCTGTTTTACGCCTGCCGTTTGGTGCGACACAGGCCCCGTGGCGAGTGTGGTGAAACTGAGAAGACACTGTCTGTCCTTTTGAGTTTGGAAGCAGAGTTTTTACCTGATAAAATCAGTTATCTCGTGAAAGCTTTTGTGCCAAACCCACTAAGGTGTTTCAAATGCCAAGCTTATGGTCATGTAGATGGAGATTCCAAGATGTGAGAAGTGTGCAGGAGGGCGTGTTACAAAGGATTGTGTACTATCGGTGGAAAAAACGGTGTCTCAATTGTGGGGGAGCCCATGTTGCTGAGGATCAGAAGAGATATAGGTTGTAGTTGCCAGGGTCAGCGTAGAACAGGAGGTGTTGTATGCTGAGGCAGTGAAGAGAGAAAAGGATGATGAGTCACAGGTGAGCAGTAGGCCTAGGGCAATACAGAGTGATACAAATGTGTGCTTCAGTAAGGTTTCTTAGCATTCATTGCCATGATTATCAACTGTCCCGCAGAAATGGAATGTAAATCACAGAAAATAGATGTTTTGGTGGCAGTTGCAGATAAGTACTTGGGTGTACTAGGTTTTACTGCAGAAGAGTGACAAGGTGTGTTGAACAAAAGAGTCCTGTCCTCCCAAGCAGTCGGCCTGGTGAAGGATTACTTAGGGTCAAGGTATTGGCATGGGGGTGGTGATTTCTTTTTTTAAATGTAGTGGTATATAGGTTAGTTGGTGGTATGCAAAAGTGGTATGTAGGTGTAGGGTTAGTTGGTGGTATGTAATAGTGGTATATAGATGTAAGGCTAGTTGGTGGTATGTAATAGTGGTATATAGATGTAAGGCTAGTTGGTGGTGCATTTTTCCCTTTTTGTTTTTGTATCACAAAATGTAACTTGATCAACCACACAATACCGCACAGTAGGTGGCGGGATGCACAAACAAAATGTGCAAATGCCATAATACCAAAGAAGAAGAAGAAGAAGAAGAAGAAGAGTATCCTACCTGAGCCCTTCCCAGAAGAGTTTTGAGAACTGCTACACCCTCTTTGAATCAGCTGTTGTTTAATCAGAGGAAAAAAGCATGCATATATTTAAAAACACTATGCTACTTATACTTTTATCTATAAAACATGTACCACATACGGATTACTTTTTACCTCATTACACATTTCATTTGGGATTCCACCACTGTAAATGTCATTTGCATGATGGGAGAAGTGAAGAAAGAGTCTCATTTCATACAAGTGTATCTGTTTCCACATTTCCTTCCACATTTGCTTTGACATTTTTCAAAAGGAGTTGAGGAGAGGACGGAGGAGTTGAGCAAACCAATTGAGAATCTCCCTATGTGTGACCATAGAACAGTGATAGCAGCAAAGAGTGGTGCGCCCTAGTAAAAAGCTTGCTGGTGAGTGTGGTCTGAGGGAGTTGGTGGTTGGCCCTGCTGTGGTGATGGGGTGTTCTTCCGTGGTTCCTTCTGGATCCTGCTATTGATCTAATCTTGGTAGAGACAAAAAAAAATGTCAGAAGTGAGTGATATAGGGGGTTAACAATTACATTGGTAGATGTTTTTGTTTTTTTTACAGATGTGGTCATACAGAAGCAGGTGAATACATTCCTTAATTTGATGTGGTGATATGTTGACAACTAACAAATGAACTGTCAGTATACTCTGTTGAACTGTTGGCGATAGTAGCTGCCCTCCAGTGGGTGGAGGACATTCAACCTGCCAGAATTGCAGTATGCTCAGATTCCCTGTCTGTATTTAATAGTTTATCATCTGGCAAATCTAGTAGGAATGATCTGCTATTGGAGGCATTAATGTTATTATGAAGAATCAAGTGATAGGGTGATTCTGTTGGGTCCCAGACCATTTGGGAGTGGGGGGGGGGGGGGGGGGGGGAAATGAAAGAGTAGAGCCATTATGATAGATGTGTGGCAGAGGAGGTGGGACTCAGAGCCCAAAGGCCAGCGTTTATATGCCCTCCAAAGAAAGGTTGGTGGACCAAGAGTCAAATTAGGAAGGAAGAGGTGGTGTTTGCTCAGTTGCATCTTTGTAATTTTTTTTAAACCTTTATTTAACTAGGCAGGCCAGTTAAGAACAAGTTCTTATTTTCAATGATACAGTGGGTATGGTAGGTACAGTGGGTTAACTGCCTTGTTCAGGGACAGAATGACAGATTTTTTGTCAGCTCAGGGATTCAATCTAGCAACCTTTCGGTTACTGGTCCAACGCTCTAACCACTAGGCTATCTGCCGCCCCGGCAGGAGATTGTACATCGAACTCATTATCAAATCTGGTTGGAAAGCATACGAATGGTGTATGGTTGATGAAACAGTGAAGCACACAAGTACCTGTATGTGGAAAATATTAATGTGTAGGGTTATTGAGGTTGGACAGCGATGGGGAAGGGTTTGATAGAAGTTAGTAGGGGTCTTTTTATTTTCTTATTGGTACAGGATTAGATAGGATAATTTAGTTTCTCTAATTGTTTGTTTCTTTATTCATTAAATCTGTAAACTGTGATTGACTACACACCCCAGTACAGTAGTTGGCGGTATTTACCTCTAACGTTTGTTTACGGACCGCCATAATATTATAGTAAAAGAAAAATACGGTTTTGCGCTGCTATTCTAGAGATTACGTTAATCCTACTCATCCTTTTAGCTGTCAGCTGATTGTCGAGTTGGAAGAAAAAGAAAACATAGCCATGGCGGCAGAGATTCATTCGAGGCCTCAAAGCTCAAGACCAGTTCTTCTAAATAAGATCGAAGGACATTCTGACGCGGTCAATGCTGCAGTTTTGATACCGAAAGAGGACGGCGTGATCACAGTTAGCGAGGACAGGTAGATTGGCTGACGCCCCATTAGCTAGCGCGCTAACTGTTATCCAGACAATTGACTGACAATTGTTAGCCTACTTACTAGGTTATCATTTGCCTGGGGACCAGACGGTGAATTTTAAAATACACCGTCTGGAACATCATGACAGTGTTTGATTCTGGAAATGGTTCTCTACAAGCAAGAATGTGGAATACAATTATTTGAACTTCCTCTGCCGATTGTCCGTGATGTTGGTCCTTTAGCTGTTCGAAATATTTGACAAAATATCCACAGGAATGTATTGTTTTGTCGACTTTTTACAACACCGGTACTGACGTTGAGATTTCTAACACCGCTAAGACCATAGAGATCCTATTAAATTACTAGAGGGGCTAGCTACAAAGATTTGTATAACTAACCTACGATTGACCAGAGCCTGTCTTTCCAATGGGAGCAAATTAATCATAGTGGACAGAACGAGCAAGGAGGTGGGCAGAGCCAAGTACGAGCTAGTGAAATCCTATTGGCCCGTTTTAGTCTTTATTTGCATATTTTCGTCAGGGAATGCCTACTCTGAAGTGCGCATATGTAATAACTCGATTCGCCCTTGCACGCTAAACAATGCATTTTTTAGACTTTACCCTTTGGCAAAGGGTAAAGTCTACAAAACACAGCTAGGCCAAAATTCGTCTCGTTCCATCTTTTCCCACTGTCAGACACTGGGCTTCCTTCCATCACCATATTTGGTAGTGAGTGGAAACGCCAACCGGATGCTTCACATTTATACATCTAATGAAATATCTGTCTCATTGTTCTATCTGTGATAGCTATGTCATAAACCCTCAAAGTTCCATTAATGGGTCGAAAATGGAAGCCATCCTCCTCGGGGAGAAATCCAAAAACCAGTCTAATTGGAATGAATGGCAGCTGAGGCATAAGTGAGGTGTGGTGTATCAGAAATTGTGTAATATAATTTTTGTCAACCTAAAATATTGTCATAATTTTAAATACAGTTTATACATCTTTTATACACTTCTGTATAAATAGCCTCAAAAATATATGTAAACTGACCATACATTTCTCAAATTTATTTTTCTTGGAAAGCTGTGAGTGCTATTACTTTTTTTTTAAATCACAGGAACAATGAGAAAATATGGAAAAATAAATAGTGAAATGTTATTTATATAAAGCAGCCCGTGTAATCATCTGCCTGAGAGTAGCCACAATCGGACCAAGCCCCAAGTAATACATTTGGGCCAGATAACTCGCACCGGAATCGGCCGGAGCTCAATTCCCGCATCCTAGCCATAAGTAATGCTGCTGAGGTCGGCCCAAACTCGGGCCACATGACGTCGGCCGAGTCTGACTCTCAGCGGAGTGCCCCGACTCTCAGCCGGAATCGGCCCATATCCACTGCTAGCTGGGATACAGTGCAGATCAATTCTTAACATTTCATTGTTTTACACCTTTCTTATCACTGCACTGGCAAACCATGATTGACCTTTGGACCATCATAATTAGGTTACTGTCCATTTTAGTATTCTAATTCTATGTGCAAGATTTTGGTTAGTATGCATGGTTTACATGCGTTTACTTTTGTCTTGTGCCTTCTGTCATGAGCAAAACACATTGATTACCACACACACAGACCCGCGTCTGTTTAATCATACATTCAGGTGGATATTTTGTCTAAAATTTTGATCTATTGAGGGACCAACACCACAGACCTTTGGAAGAGTAAGTTTAAATAGAATTTTATTCAACATTTGTGACGGACAAGGGACGTTTAGGATTTCTCTATGTAAATGTGCGTGGCGTTGTCTACATAATTTGATGACATTGCCACGTTCCGTGGCTAGGTTATTATCAAACTGACCAAACAGCTTGCTGTCCTCTGCCTAAATAGCCTGTAAACCAATTATTTCTATTTACACTAGATGACTGTTCTGAAGCCACCGTGATCCATCTTGGCACTCCCCCACAGTTGTAATAAACATTTAGGAAACTATACAAAATGTATTTCGTTAAGGCTACCTTTGTTTTTGCCACTTTTATTTGATTACAGATACCTTTTAATGCACATTTTGTTTAATTGTGTTATGTGAGCTTAACAAAACATGTTCTTTTTTTAAGTATCATTTTTTGATAATACTAATGTTACTGTCCCCCCAGCTCTTGAGCTGTCTGTATCCTGGTGGTTATTTTTTTAAAGAAACTAAATATGCTTCTCGGCATCTCTGCTAAAATCTGTGTAAAGGATTGAAAGCGATGGGAGCCTTATTCAGTACATTTAGTCATTAATTTCTTGCTTTTCTAAAGTCTACCAACCCTTGCCAGCAGGCATGCCAGCTAAGATAGTTAGACAAGCTAGCAAAAAATGAAACAAAATAAAGTGTGTGTGCATTAGTACTAGTCAAATATTTGGACACACCTACACATTCAGCTCTAATGAACTTATCCTCTGGGTCTTCCTTTCCTGTGGCGGTCCTCATGAGAGCCGGTTTCTTCATCAGCGCTTCATGGTTTTTGCGACTGCATTTGAAGAGACTTTCAAAGATCTTGACATTTTCCAGATGAACTGACCTTCTTGTCTTAAAGTAATGACAGACTGTCGTTTCTCTTTGCTTATTTGAGCTGTTCTTGTCATAATATGGACTTGGTCTTTTACCAAATAGGACTAAATTCTTATACCACCCCTACCTTGAAGGAGTCAAAAAGTCATTTTTTTTCCAAAACATTCAAATGAAATACTAGAATGAAATTCATTCCAATGGAGGCATGCTCCTTCTGGGGAGTGCCAATATGGCCGACCGATGGCTTTAAAGCCTCTCTTTGGCCAATACATAGCATCAGCAATCAGGGGTTTATATACATTATTACTGTAAACAATGGCTTGTTGCGGGAATCAACTTCGCTCCAAGAGGCAACTGCCTAAACAGTTTACAGCTTTTGTAGGTGTTAGCTATAGCAAATAGTGTTTCTTTATTGATTTAGCAAGTTCGCTAGCTAATAGGTATGGAATGCATATCCTCAGGGCATAAAATTGCAATTAGATACTTTGATTTTATTGCGATTCGATTTTCCAAACATATTGTTCAGAGGGATGAGGAGAGCCATGAGAAAATTTGTTTTGATCATTCATGGAAATAAGTGCTGAAAACCAATGGGCTCCCTATTTAAAGAGGTAGAACAAGCTATGAAGGAACAATACTGGAGGTTTGGTAGAGTAAACTAGCACAAAAATAATATTGTGATATTGTCAAAACGATATGACTATATCGTCAAAAATAATACTACTACATACCCAACCCAACGGTCACCATTATTTGAGACTTTAAATTAGGGGTATGCACTGTCAATCAATTGACAAGTGTTACTGCCACCTCCAACCCCAATTGCAGTTGAAAATGGTTTTGTTTTGAGCCATTTTGTCACCCCCTGACCCATAACCACTCTATTTAGACACAAAAGAGAGATGTAAGCCTAAACACCTTCCTCCAAAAAGTAATCCATAAATGGAGTGAGTAGAGTGAGTAGCATGGACACTTCTCTGGAGCGGGTGGCCATCTCTTCTGGTCAACTTTAGGGCACCAGGCCTAGATCAGAGCAAATTCATGTTAATAAACAGATCACTGACCATTTTGAATCCCACTGTACCTTCTCCGCTGTGCAATCTGGTTTTCGAGCTGGTCATGGGTGTACCTCAGCCACGCTCAAGGTACTAAACGATATCATAACCGCCATCGATAAAAGACAGTACTGTGCAGCCGTCTTCATCGACCTGGCCAATGCTTTCGACCTTGCCAATCACCACATTCTTATCGGCAGACTCAACAGCCTTGGTTTCTCAAATGACTTCCCCGTCTGGTTCACCAACTACTTCTCAGACAGTTCAGTGTGTTAAATCGGAAGGCCTGTTGTCCGGACCTCTGGCAGCCTCTATGGGGGTACCACAGGGTTCAATTCTCGAGCTGACTCTTTTCTCTGTATATATTAGTGATGTTACTCTTGCTGTGGGTGATTCTTTGATCCACCTTTATGCAGACGACACCATTCTGTATACATCTGGCCTTTCTTTGGACACTGTTAACAAACCTCCAAACGAGCTTCAACGCCATACAACACTCCTTCCGTGGCCTCCAACTGGTTTTAAATGCTAGTAAAACTAAATGTATGCTCATCAACCGATCGCTGCCTGCACCCGCCTGCCCGATTAACATCACAACTCTGGGTGGTTCTGAGTTAGAATATGTGGACAACTACAAATACCTAGGTGTCTGGCTAGACTGTAAACTCTCCTTCTAGGCTCTCATCTCCAATCCAAAATTAAATCTAGAATCGGCTTCTTATTTCGCAACAAAGCCTCCTTCACTCATGCTGCCAAATATACCCTCGTAAAACTGACTATCCTACCGATCCTCGATTTCGGGGACGTCATTTACAAAATAGCCTCCAACACTCTACTCGGAAAATTGGATGCAGTCTATCACAGTGCCATCTGTTTTGTCACCAAAGCCCCATATACTACCCACCACTGCGACCTGTATGCTCTAGTTAGCTGGCCCTTGCTACATATTCGTTGCCAGACCCACTGGCTCCAGGTCATCTATAAGTCTATGCTAGGTAAAGCTCCGTCTTATCTCAGCTCACTGGTCACCATAGCAACACCTACCCGTAGCACGCACTCCAGCAGGTATATCTCACTGGTCATCCCCAAAACCAACACCTCCTTTGGCCACCTTTCCTTCCAGTTCTCTGATGCCATTGACTGGAACGAATTGCAAAAATTGCTGAAGCTGGAGACTTATATTTCCTTCACTAACTTTAGGCATCAGCTATCTGAACAGCTGCAGCTGTACATAGCCCATCTACAAATAGCCCACCCAATCTACCTACCTCATCCCCATATTGTTTTATTTACTTTTCTGCTCTTTTGCACACCAGTATTTCTACTTGCACATCACCGTCTGCTTAGCTATCACTCCAGTGTTAATTTGCTAAATTGTAATTACTTCGCTACTATGGCCTATTTATTGCCTTACCTCCTCACGCCATTTGCACACACTGTACATATACTTTCTTTTTTCTATTGTGTTATTGACTGTACGCTTGTTTATTCCATGTGTAACTCTGTTGTTTGTGTCGCACTGCTTTGCTTTATCTTGGTCAGGTCGCAGTTGTAAATGAGAACTTGTTCTCAACTGGCCTACCTGGTTAGATAAAGGTGAAATAAAATGGTGGAGGTCATGCTTGGTCAATTGTACATTGAGGAGCAATATCCTGAGCAAAAGGTATAGAGACAATTGAAAACTCTGGAGCGACACCTTTCCCTGTCAACAATAGGATTAGCTTCTCATGGTTGAAGAGATAAGGAAAGTGTTTGAGGAAGAGAGAATCAAATAGTATGAGATGTTGGTTCAGTATTCTTTATTTTATACCTCATGACTGGACTGTCGTAATGGCACTGTACTCTCCTTTTGTGTCACGGGTCACAATGATCTTGTGGCTTGAGAATTTCATGGCGTTATAAAATTGTTGCAATATATGAACTGATGTTTTTATACAGACCTTTTCCTCCCAAGTAGCCCAAGTTCTAGTACTGTAATTCCTATTCACATTTGAGAGTATCATGCTGCACCTGTAGGAACGGTACCAAGAGGGCACTTGAAGTTTGAATATGACATTTCCTGTGTCCTATGTCCAGAACTATCCGGGTATGGCTGAAGAGAGACAGTGGACAGTACTGGCCCAGCATCTACCACACGGTCTCCTGTAAGTACCACAACCGATTTACAAGTAGGCTTTAGTTGACACATCCAGTAGATGCTAAAGCGTATACTACTGAAACAAAACATTGGCCATACATACATATTTTTCTTCTCTGTACTAGCGCCGTGCTCCTGTATGTCGTACCACCACGATAGCAGGCGCATCTTCATAGGGCAGGACAACGGGGCCATTGTGGTGAGTGAGCTAAAGCCTCAAAGATGACCCCATGCTTAAACCCTAGTCTGGCTGTGTTTGACTGGACTCATAACATACAATTCTTGTTCACACGGACCCTTTTTCCAATGTTTCCCTGCTTTGAATGAGAATCCAGCTACAAGTATGAAGTTACATAGATTAAGAGTGGTACTGGTAGCAGATCTTTATTATTGTTTGGTGGCCCTAACAGGAATTCCTTCTGTCTGAAGATTTCAACAAGATGAACCACGTGAAGACGTATCCTGGTGAGATCTGAGAGGGGGTTTCCTGCCTTTACAAAGCAAATGACAACAAAAAAGCTTTGGTGACGTTAGACATGATCTCTAGTGTTCAGTAATGGAGTCTTGTGTATCAGTAATGGTACAATGATCTGCTATTTCAGTGATAATTTCTCTTTAGTGTGTATTAGATGTGTGTATCTACTGGGCTGTGTTCTGCATCCTTGCCCAGTCCCATAGGAAATCATCTGCATGCCTCTGGGCAAATGTCCCTCTGTGGACTCAAACAGGAATTAGAGGCTGATGTCATTCCTGCTTAGAACACATGTATGCAAACACAGACCCAGACCCAGACCCACAGTCTAAGAGGAGAAAGTAATCATTGTCCAAGCAATCATAGCTTGATGATCCATCACCACATATTGGCTGATTATTATTATGTTATTACAGTCCCCTTCCCCCAGGCTCAGTGAATATGAGATCTGTGACTAACAGCCTAGCTATGCAGCCTGGACCTTACTCTCATCACTGGAAAATCCCTTCTTTCGGAAACTTGAGTTTTAAGCATTAGATGCCAACAAAAACAGATGTCACTGGAAGTTTCCAGCAGTTCTCTTTCAGCAGAGAAAATGACCCCAGAACAGAAAAGCTCCATTAAATGGTTGATAGTAATTTAACTCGCTCATACCTTTTGCAGAAAGTTGAATGTAGAATCACTAAAACATTTGTGCGTGTATGTATTTAACCCATTTGTGTGTGCTGTCTGTGTGTGTCTAGCCCATCAGAACCGTGTGTCAGACATGGTGTTTTCTCTGGAGAGCGAGTGGGTGGTGAGCACCGGACACGACAAGAGTGTGAGCTGGATGTGCACCCAGAGCGGCAGTATGCTGGGGCGCCACTACTTCGACTCCTGGGCCTCCTGTCTACAGTATCCTTCTCTCTGTGTGTGTGAGAGAGCTGGACAGGTGTCCGTTTCCATTGTGATGTTCATATTCATAAGAATTACTTCTTGGGGCAAAGGTCACTTCCTGTCTGTCCTATGTGCCCTTCCTCTGTATCTTCCTTGACTCCGTGTCTAGGTATGACAATGACACCCAGCATGTCTTTATAGGGGACCACTCAGGACAGATCACCCTGCTGAAACTGGAGAGACAGACCTACTCCACTGTGACCACACTGAAGGGCCACGAAGGTAAACGTATACATCACAGGAGGTTGGTGGCACCTTAATTGGCGAGGACTGACTGGCGCGGGATTAGTGGATTTGTATCAAACACATGGTTTCCATGGTTTCCAGGTGTTTGATGCCATTCCATTTGCTCTGTTCCAGCCATTATTATGAGCCGTCCTCCCCTCAGCAGCCTCCTGTGCTACACACACATGGACCCACGTATACTGTACATCTGCCTATGCACAATATGGAAACGGAAACTGCTCAAATGCCAACTGGCAATCATTTTAAAAAGAGGAAATGTTGGTAGCAGATTGTATGGCGCTATACTGTACCGTCATGCAGTGTGGTAACAGTTTTGCAGTGCTGTGATTTTTCTCTCACTCTGGTGGCCTGTGGTTTCTCTAATCATTTCCCTGTGATTCACCCCAACCTTCTAAAATCCAATACAATTTTATGTGTCACGTGCTTCGTGAACAACAAGTGTAGACTAACGGTGAAATACTTACCTATGGGCCCTTCCCAACAACGCAGAGAAAAAAAAAAGAGAAATAATAGAAAAATAATAACACAACGGGTAAAAGAACTTGGCTTTATACACGGGGTACCGAGCCGATGTTCGGGGTACAAGGTAATTGAGGTAGATACTTTTGTATATATTGTGTATGTGGACACCCCTTCAAATTAGTGGATTTGGCTATTTCAGCCACACCCTTTGCTGACAGGTGTATAAAATCGAGCACACAGCCATGCGATCTCCATAGACAAACACTGGCAGTAGAATGGCCTTACTGAAGAGGTCAGTGACTTTCAATGTGGCACCGTCATAGGATACCACCTTTCCAACAAGTCAGTTCGTGAAATTTCTGCCCTGCTAGAGCTTCCCTGATCAACTGTAAGTGCTGTTATTGTGAAGTGGAAATGTCTATGAGCAGCAACGGCTCAGCCTCGAAGTGGTAGGCCACACATTCTCACAGAACAGGACCGCCAAGTGCTGAAGCGCGTAGCACGTAAAAATCACCTGTCCTCTGTTGCAACACTCACTACTGAGTTCCAAACTGCCTCTGGAAGCAACGTCAGCACAATAACTGTTCATCAGGAGCTTCATGAAATTGGTTTTCATGGCTGAGCAGCCGCACACAAGCCTAAGATCACCATGCGCAGTGCCCGAGTAGTGTAAAGTTCGTCGCCATTGGACTCTGGAGCAGTGGAAATGTGTTCTTTGGAGTGATGTCATCTGGCATTCCAATGGATGAATCTGGGTTTGGCGAATGCCAGGAGAACGCTACTTGCCTCAATGCATAGTGCCAACTGTAAAGTTTGAAGGAATAATGGTCTGGGGCTGTTTTTAATGTTTCGGGCTAGGCCCCTTAGTTCCAGTGAAGGGAAATCCTTAATGCTACAGCATCAGTGACATTCTAGATCAGGGCTGCCCAACTGTTTTCCTGGACCTCTACTGTCCTGTTGGTTTTCAGTCCAACCCTAATTTAACACACCTGATTCTACTAATTAGCTGCTTAACAAGACCTAAACAAGCTGAATCAGATATGCTAAATTAGGGTTGGACTGAAAAGTTACAGGAGAGTAGATCTCCAGGAAGAGGGTTGGGCAGCCCTGTTCTAGATGATTCTTGCAACAGTTTGGGAAGGCCCTTTCCTGTTTCAGCATGACAATGCCCCTGTGCACAAAGCAAGATCCATACAGAAATGGTGGATGAACTTGACTGGCCTGCCCAGAGCCCTGACTTTAACCCCATCGAACACCTTTGGGATTAATTGGAATGCCGATTGCGAGCCAGACTTAATCGCCCAAATCAGTGCCCAACCTCACTAATGCTCTTGTGGCTAAATGAAGCAATGTTCCAACATCTAGTGGAAAGCCTTCCCAGAAGAGTGGAGGTTGTTATAGCAGCAAAGGGGGGACCAACTCTATATTAATGCCCATGATTTTGGAATGAGATGTTTGACGAGCAGATGTCCACATACTTTTGGTCACACAGTGCCCTCCACTAATATTGGCACCCTTGGTAAATATAAGTGAAACGGGCTGTGAAATAAATGTCTGCCGTTTATCCTCTTGGTCTTTCATTAAATATATTCACAAAAATCAAACCTTTTAATTGTAGTAAAATGATTGGGAAAAAATGCATGTGAAATAAATATTTTATATGTGTGCTACAATTATTGGCACCCCTAGAAATTATTGTGTAAAATCTAACTGAAGTATATTCCCATTCATATTTTACGTTTTTAAGTTCACCTGAGGGATTAGGAACACTTAAGTGGTAAGTCATGACTTCCTGTTTCACTGGGGTATAAATATGAGGTGACACACAGGCCAAGATCCAATAGTCATCCATCACTATGGGAAAGACCTGAGAATGCAGTAATGATGTGAGACAAAAGGTTGTTGAGCTGCACAGATCAGGAAATGGCTATGAGAAAATAGCTCAACGGTTGAAAATGCCCATTTCCAGTATCGGCAATAATTTAAGAAGTTTAAAGCAACAGAAGATGTTAACAATCGGCCTGGAAGAGAACGTGTGTCTATATTGACCCCAACCACAGTGAGGAGGATGGTTCGAGTGGCCAAAAAATCTCCAAGGATCACAGCTAGAGAATTGCAGATGTTAGTTGGGTGTTGGGGTCAGAAAGTCTCCAAAACCACGATCAGATGCCACCTACATAACCACAAGTTGTTTGGGGGGGTTGCCATAAAAAAGCTCTTGCTGTCATCAAGCAACAAACTCCAGCGCCTACAGTTTGCCAAATGTTACTGGAACTTTCAATGGGACTGGGTTATATTGTCAGATTAGACCACAATAGAGCTTTTTGGAAACAATCACCAGAGGTGGGTTTGGCGTAGACAGAAAGATAGCCATGCAGAAAAGTACCTCATCCCCACTGTGAAGTGGTGGTGGATCTTTGTGGAGCTGTTTTTCTTTAAATCAAACCTCACTGCCTCTGCTAGGAAGCTTAAACTGGGCCGTGGTTGGAACATCCAGCAGGACTATGATCCAAAGCACTCCTCAAAATAAACACAAAATGGTTAACTGACCACAGAATCAAGGTTTTGCCATGGCCATCCCAGTAGACCTAAACCCCATAGAAAACCTGTGTGATGAGCTGAAGAGGAGAGTCCACAAGCGTGGACCTCGGGATCTGGAGATACTCTGTATGGAGAAATGTTCTGCGATCCCTTGCCATGTGTTCTCCAACCTCCTTATGCATTATTATAGGAGAAGACTCAGTTATCTTGGCAAAGGGAGGTTGCACAAAGTATTGAATGAAGGGGTGCCATTTTCTGATATTTGACTTTAAAGCTTTGATTTTTGTGAATATTTTGAATTAAATCATTTTTTTCACAGCCCGTTTTGCTCATATTTACCAAGGGTGCCAGTATTAGTGAAGGGCACTGTACATATAGGTATCGATAAAGTGACAAGGCAACAGGATAGATAATTAAGCAGTAAGTCCCGAGGGGGTGTGGTATATGAACAATATACCACAGCTAGAGGCTGTTCTTATGCATGACACAGTGCGGAGTGCTTGTATACAGGCCTTAGTCGTGGTATATTGACCATATACCACAAACCCACGAGGTGCTTTACTGCTATTATAAACTGGTTACCAATGTAATTAGAACAGAAAAAATAAACGTTTTATCTTACCTGTGGTATAGAGTCTGATATACTATGGATCTCGACCAATCAGCATTTAGGCTCAAACCACCCAGTTTATAATAAACATACCATGGCGTTGTTGAATACTCATTTCGGATTGGCTTGAAGGGCATTCTAGAGCATGCATTATTTCCGTATAACTCACGGTAGAATTCAATCGCTATAGTTAATTTTTACATGTTCTATGTTTTGAGCCTGAATAATCAACGAGGGGCTATGTGTTCAACGGTAACTAATGCAACTCCGCGGAAGGTAAGTTCTACTCTGCTAACGCATCGTGGAACACACATTCCATGTCCTTCATTATTTTCCATTGAACGCATAGTCCCTCGTTGATTATCCTTTACATAGCCGTGGTGTATGTGACTCAAAAGAGTGAAAAAAGGGTAAATGCAGATAGCTACCCGGAGTAACTATTTAGCAGTCTTATGGCTTGGAGGTAGAGGCTGGGATGTTCTGGGTCCTGTTGGTTCCAGACATGGTGCGTAGGTACCGCTTGCTGTGCAGTAGCAGAGAGAACAGTATGACTTGGGTGGCTAGAGTCTGACCATTTTTTATGGCCTTCCACTGACACCTCCTGGTATAGAGGTCCTGGATGGCAGGGAGCTCGGCCCCAGTGATGTACCCTCTGTAGCACCTTGTTGGGTGCCAAGCAGTTCCCATACCAAGCAGTCACACTACCAACCACCAGTCTGTGTCATAACTTCCTGTTCACACCCCCCTCCCCCATTTCTCACTTCCTATTGTCCTTTTGTCACCCCCCCCCCCCCCATTTCTCAGGTAGTATTGGAGCTCTGTGGTGGGATCCTGTTCAGAGGCTTTTGTTCTCAGGAGCGTCGGACCACAGTGTCATCATGTGGGACATCGGGGGCCGCAAGGGACGAACACTACTGCTCCAGGGCCACCAGTAAGAGGGAGGGAGTGTGTCATCCAGGTCATATGCTTGTCAGTAGCAGGGCTCTGTAGGTTAGCACCAGCTGTCACAGGGAGCTGTTCACCACGTATTGGTTTATGTTCTGTGAACTCCTCAGATGGCGTAGCTATCAGACCAAGTCAGTGGAGTTCCTCTGAAGTTCTGTCATTATGTTAATACAGTAAATGAGTCAGCTGTCTGGGATTCTTTGGAAGATCACTCTGAATATGTTCTATGTTATTCCTTCTCTCTTCCTCTCTCCTCCCCGTCTCCAGTGAACGAGTGCAGGCGGTGCGCTACCTGCAGCTGACCAGACAGCTGGTGTCCTGTTCTGCAGATGGAGGTGTCACAGTGTGGAACATGGACACTCCCAGAGAAGAGGTAGGTACAGTATGTCAGGAACCAGGAATACATCTCAATACCTCTTCACCTTCTACTCTCCTTAGAGTAAGGGTGGGCAAACATTCAGGCCCCAAAAAATAGAACAAAAAACATGCCGTAGGTTGCCCACCTCTGCCTTAGAGGCTGCTGAACTCTCAATCTCCTTGGTTACGGAGCATCACCAACTCCCTACTGCCCTCTGGTGTTAAAAGTTCAATACTGCTACAAAGTAGCAGCTCTCTCTCTCTGTTCCTGCTTGACTCTCTCTGTTCCTGCATGACTCTCTACAGGCTCCTCAGTGGTTGGACAGTGACTCGTGTCAGAAGTGTGAGCAGCCTTTCTTCTGGAATGTCAAACAGATGTGGGACTCAAAGACGATTGGTCTTCGGCAGGTGAGAGAGCAGGCAGCCTCTGGTATAGTCCAGAGCCTTGTATAGAGACTATACTACATAGCCATTACTGTTGTAAGAATTGCCTTGTAACTGTATAATACTAATGGTAGAAATACAGGAACTAGGAGTGATCAGTCCATATTCTTTGACCCTTGGCTAACCCTCGTGTTCCCTGGTTCAGCACCACTGCAGAAAGTGTGGCAAGGCGGTGTGTGGGAAGTGTAGTTCCAAGCGCACTACATACCCTGTGATGGGCTTTGAGTTCCAGGTGCGCGTGTGTGACACCTGCTACGACACCGTCAAGGACGAGGAGTGAGTAATAAAAACATGCCAAAACAAACAAACTAAGTCGCTCTGGGTAACAGTGTCAGCTAATTGACTCAAATGTACTGTCAATATAATAATTCTGTAACGGAGTATAATAAAAATGTGTGACTCAGATTTATTTTTGTCTTCTTCATCCAACCCCCTTATTCCTTGCTACTTGTTGTCCTCACGTACCACGTTGTCTCATCTTCCAGTCGCACTGCGTTAGCAACGTTCCATGAGGGGAAGCACAACATAGCCTTTATGGACATGGACCCTTCCAGAGGCCTGATGGTGACCTGTGGCAGCGACCGTGTCATCAAGGTCAGACATACTATCAGCCCAATCACTCACTGGTGGTCAGATAGACAGTCCCTGATCATTGGGGATTAAACTCAATACTATTACATTTTTTTAAATATGCTTGGAAAGTGAAAATGTTCTAGAATGTCAAAAAGTAAACATTAATAGAGACATCTTGCAATTTTAGAGACGGCATCGCCTTTTATTAGTGAAGAGATTTACAGTGGCTAGTTAACAGTAAGTAAGTGAATTATTTCACCCCAAAGTTAGCCAAGATTATTAGCTAGCCAGCTAAAATTATTTACAGTTAGAAAAATAGTGTAGAAGAGATTGCTAACTATGTTAGCTCTGCCTTGTCTCCAAACATTACATGGTGTCGGTTGTTTACATTTCACCATTGGGACGTGCATCCGTGCGTATCCACTTTCTTTGCGTATTAATGTAATCTTTCCATATTCATACATCTGTTTTTCATCTGACTTTACTGACTCTCTGATTGGCTCTTTCTTTCGACAGATATGGGACATGACGCAAGTGGTTGGCTGTAGCATAGCAACAGGCTTTTCCCCACGTTGATTAACCCCTGCCCCCGATCGGCCCCCAAACTCTGTCCTCTGCACTACTGACAGGTGTCTCTGTCCTTGGGACCTCTGTTGCAATGACAACTCCTCTGTCTCATCCTTCTGGCTCCTCTTCTCTGTCTGGCTGTTTCTGTTCTCTCACGTCCCACTGAACATTTGGTTGAAGATACGTGTGTGCTGTGTAAATGGGTGGGTACTGGTGTTGGTAACCCTTCGCTTGATTTGGTGTCAGTTTTGTACGACAGAAGTCTCAAATGTGTCTCAGGTCTAACTTCCAGTGTGTACCCATTCAGTGGAGCTCCAAGCTGTGTGTGTGTGTGTGTGTGTGTGTGTGCACGCGTGGAAGGAGCAGTGTTGGTGTTTTGTGTTGACGTATGTTAGACTTCTGTCAGGTTTCTTTGACAAAGTGGGTCACATTCCTCTTGCACTGTAACATTGGACTGCTAACACCATCATCCACAATGCCCTGCCCAACAGACACACAGGGCTCTCCTATTGGCTGGTGACTTCAACTTTCTACATTTGAAATATTGCAAATACTAACCATTACGACACTGCTTTTATATATGCATAGTGTGTACAGTATGAGATGCAGTGTACTTACCTCTGTATATCCCTCAATGATCATGAGGTCAGTTTCTCTCTTTCTCGCTAGTCCTTCTCTCTCCCCCTCTCTTGTTCTCTCTTCACTAGTTGGCCTTAAACTCACTTGTTTGTCTCGGAGGAGGAGATGGAAGAGTCATTAGCCGGCATGGCTGTACGTGCCCGATTGACGCTCGAGCCGTCGGCATGACAACCCTTGCCGAGCCGTAGGCACAGCTGTTCTCCCCCAGACATTGTCCAACTTCACCTCAGACACACCTAAAACATATTTTGTCAATTTTCTGTAGAGATATCACTTCTAGTCCTGATAACCAAGACCCCATACTCTATTGCCTTTGCGATAAGTTAAGATGAATTTGTGTATAATGAAAAACGGTGTAAGGTTTTGAACAAGAGGTTTTTGTTCTGCTTTTGCTCTATTTAGACAGGCACTTAGGTACTGAAATGGTACTGTATAAAAGTCAATGTAGCACTAGTTCCCGTGCATGCTGATGTTTTACACTGTTTCTTCTCAC